>NC_092052.1:79245125-79545125 GCF_003086295.3 Arachis hypogaea
CCGGGTCCCAACCAGAGATGAGGTTGAGGTTGAGGATGAAGGGCTTGAGGTGGTGGTTGTTGACAATCCGAAAAAAGGAAGACGTCTTCTAGCCCTGGGGAGCCCTCCAGGTAATGGAGAAGAACTTCGACGCTGCGACCTTCATTGATGCTCACTGCTTCCCGGCAGGAGGACTTCTTCCATGGGGATCTCGCCTCGCAGCTAGATGGATGTACCGTACCATGCTTCGGGGAGCCGCCGTGGCGAGAAAAGCAGAAACCGCCTTGGCAGGGGCGCAGTCGCTGGAGAACAAGCTACAATCATCCATCCAGGCTAATGCCATGTACAAAGAGGAGGTCAAGTCGCTCCAGACGCAGCTAGCCGATGCCAAGGAGAAGATCAAGACCTCCGATGCTGCCGTGGCGCACTCACGAGCGGAGCTCACCTTGGAGGGTCAGCTCAACGCTGCTCAAGGTCGGGTGAAGGAGCTCGAGAAAGAGCGTGATGAGGCTCTTTCGTCGGCAACCGCGGCCAAGAATGAAGTGGCTGATTTGAAAAAGAAGTACAAAGAGACCGTGAAACAGGGTAAGAATGCCATCTTGATGACTAGGAGGCCTCAAGGCTCAGGTGAAGTTGGTAGCTCCCGACTTTGATACCTCAACTGTTAGCATCTTCAAGACCATCAAGGATGGAAGATCGTTGATATCCCGAAGAAATGACGTGATCTCACTTGTTGTATTTTGTATTTTTGTAATATGTTGGCCTTTGAACACTTTTAGTTTTAGTGAACTTGACTGCCGCTTTGCGGTATGTAACAAATTGCTCGTCTACCATTTTGCTTGGTAAATGTTTTGTTCGATGTTTCTTACCGTTTTATTGGTAGTTAGATATTTGCTTATGCTTATTGACCGTTTCGTTGGTAGTTAGCAAAGCCAGGTCGTGACTTTTAGCATTTCAATAGCCGTTTATTGTGGCATTTGTTACTTCTGTGGTTCCCGTGGTGATCAGTCCCGGGAGACCGTATCGTTCTGGTGCTAATTACTTGGCAAAGTAATTTGGTTAATTTGGATAACATTGAATATGAAGAAGATGATGAATTGCTAATAAACAACAAATTGGAAATAAACAACTACTGGCAAATAATATGAACATAAAGTAATAGCAAATAAATAATAAAGAGCAAATAATCCCTCGTAAAGTGATACGAGTGTTACTAAACCGGCTAGACTGGCAGACCGGTTGCTCGGCCGGTGTGCCTCGGCTTCTAGGAATAGAATCTCCTTAGATTTCTTGCATTCTAGGTTCTGGGAACTTCCCTGCCATCTAGTCGTTCCAACTTGTAAGCCCCGTTGCCGAGAACCTCCTTCACCCTGTACGGTCCTTCCCAATTTGCTGCCAACTTTCCTTTCCCTGGCATCGGGTGTCCAACGTTGTTACGACATAAGACCAGGTCGCTCTGCTCAAATCTCTCTTAAGTACTTTGGCGTTGTAACGCAATGCCATCCTTTGTTTTAACGTCGTCTCCGACAAGTGGGCCATCTGTCTAGCTTCATCCACCAAGTCTTTTTCCATGGCTTCTTCGACTCCTTCCAAAAGTAGTCGTGGGCTCGGTTCCCGGATCTCCACGGGTATTATCGCATCCACCCCATAGGTGAACCGGAAGGGCGTCTCCCTTGTAGATGATTATTGAGTTGTGCGATAGGACCAGAGGACTGAGGCTAACTCGTCTGCCCATGGTCCTTTCTTTTCCTCAAGTCACTTTTTGAGGCCTTGTAGGATGACCTTGTTTGCAGCTTCGACTTGGCCGTTAGTTTGGGGGTGCTCCACAGATGAGAACTTCTGCCTTATGCCCAAACTGACGAGAAACTCTCCGAATATCTTGTCGACAAACTGTGTTCCATTGTCTGAGATTACAACTTCTGGGACTCCAAATCTGGCTATTACTTGTCTCCACATAAACTTCAGATAATTAGCCGAGGATATGCATGCCAGCGGCTCGGCCTCTACCCACTTCGTAAATAGTCGATGGCGACAATTAGGTACTTGACTTGTCCTGGTCCGACTGGGAAGGGCTTGATAGAAAGAATTCCTTGATGGTCTAGAATTTCTCTTATAGGAAAGAATTTCTTAGTTGTGAGTATAGCTCTAAACCAACAAACAATCCTCCCAATTAAAAATATTGGTTGTCACAAGTACAAACCCCAATAAGAATTTTTAACCGAAGTATTTAAACCTCGGGTTGTCTCACAAGGAATTACAATGAAGTGCTCAATTATTGGCTATGAAGATGCAAGGGGTTTGATTTTTGGAAAAGATGCAAGAAAAGTAAAGGAACACCTAAAGAAAGCAGTTAATAAAAGAGAGACATCATTGGCAAGAATTAAGAATCTAAGCTTTCTATCCCAGTCACTAATAACAATAATTAACAAGAATTTATCTTATTACGTCATCCCCGACGATGGAAGAAGGTATCATGTTATCTTTACACTCGAAGAAAATTTAATAAGAATAGCTAATCTCAATCCAAATGTCCTAATCAACTCACTAAGTGAATTAGCAAGAGATTAGAGTTAATGGAAATCATACTAGCTAACAATTCTAGATCACCGACATAGTTGGGTCTTAATGACTCAAGATCACTTAGTTTCTCTTTCCAAGCCAAGAATGCTCAAAGATCTACTCTAAATCCCAACTAAGTATTTTGTCAAACACTTGGTGGGTATGAAAGGAATACATAATAAATTGCAAAGGAAACAAGATCACCAATTCAAATCAACAATAGAACATCAAACATCAAATTTGCATTAAAAGAGATCCAAATCCAACAATAGTTCATCATCACAAAAGAAAGCATTAGGTGAAATTAACAAGAACACTAAGAGAAACAAAGGTGTAGAAATAAGAAATCACAATGGAAGTAAAATGAAGACAAGAATTGAACATGGATCTATAATGCAAATAACCCTAGAACCCTAATTCTAGAGAGAAGAGGGAGCTTCTCTCTCTAGAAACTAAACTACATGATGCTATTCTTCAAACAATTGCTCCCCCTTTGCTCAATCTTTAATACTGCATGAAATACTCTCATAAACGAGTTGGACTTGGGCCTGGGCAGCTCAGAAATCGCCTCCAGCATTTTCACTTTAAGTGGGTCACATATGGGTCACGTGTACGCGTCACTTGGCAATTTGAAATCCACGCGTACGCATCATGTACGTGTACGCGTCGCCATGCGACCTCATCTTCACGCATGCGCGTTTGCTGCACGTGCGCATCGCTTTAAGCACTCCAAATCCTTGTTTCTTCATGGATTCTCCACTATGCATGCTTTTCTCTTCACTTCTTCCATCCGATACTTGCCTTATAAAACTGAGATCACTCAACAAACATAACAAGGCATCGAATGGAATTAAAGTGAATCAAAATTAGCAATTTAAAGGCCTAAAAAGCATGTTTTCAGTCTTAAGCACAAAATTAAGGAGAATTATAAAACCATGCTATTTAATTGAATAAATATGGGAAAAGAGTGATAATATCCCCTAAATTAAGAACAAGATAAACCACAAAATTGGTGTTTATCAAACCTCCCCACACTTAAACTAAGCATGTCCTCATGCTTAAATCAAGAAAGAGGCAAAGGGTATCAACATTTATTCAATGTAAACTATCTAAATGCAACTACCTACATGCAATCTATATGAATGCAATAACTTAGTCAAAATAAATCAAACTCCAAGAATACATACATAAGTGCAAGGGCTAAAGGTATTAACAATCAAGTCAGACCTACAATTGAATTGAATTATTGAGAAGAATTTACGAACTTGCAAGAAAAGATGATCGTGGGTGGAAACATGTAATTGAGCGATCGAACCCTCTCCGGATGTGTATCCGCTCTATCCGCTTAAGTGTATGGGGTTGATTCACTCAATTCTTCCCTAATCATGCTTTCCAAGATTTGTTTTTCATCTAACAATCAACAGTTATTTCATGCATGCATACAAATATCATGAGGGCTTTCCCAAAGGTTGTAATGGGGTCAGGGTCAAGGTAAGATTGTATTTGGTCAAGTGAGCTTGAGATTTGAATCTTTGATCAACATAAGCTTCCCACGTAACCTATATAACAACCTATACAAATTCGAAACTAACCTAACTACCCATTTTCTTTTCACTTCACAACACATATGCATTGATTTTTATTGAACCTTACTTTGTGGCATTTTGTTCCCTTTTTATTACTTTTCTTTTTCTTTTCTTTTATATATATATATATATATATATATATATTCTTTCTTTTTTTTTTTGCAATAAACTATATGCAAAAGTATCAATGTATATAGTTTTACATTTAGTTAATACATGAGCATGTACCCAATTCCCAAATATAGAAATATAAAACACCTTTTTATCCCAACCAATGTTTCCAAATCTCCCCAAAATCAAATGATAAGCACTCTCACTAGCATAAGCTAATCAAAGATCCAAACAAGGGATATTTATTATTTTTCACTTAAGGCTTATAATGTGCTAAAATTAAGAACAAATGGGTTAATCTTAGGCTCAAATTGGCTAACAATGGGAGATAAAAGGTAAGGCTATTTGGGTAAGTGAGCTAATTAAACAATGGCCTCAATCATATAAATGCATGTATACACAAGATAATGGACATATAGAATCAAATAAATCAAAGATTACAATCATAGAGAGAACAATGCACACAAGAAGGAAAATAAGTGGTTATATGACGTAACCACGCAATTAGGCTCAAAACTCACTTGCTTGAGTTCTTAGCTCAAAACATGTTCCACAATATACGTACTTCAAGCAAGTTCTCAAAAAGAAATTTTTTTTTTCGAATCAATTGGGGTGCCCTATATATAAAATTCTTGAAAAATATCATGATTTTGACTCAGCTTACTATATACATATGCAACACAAGAAAATGTAACAAAAATTCCTAAAATGAAATACAAAAGTATTGGGATTAGAAATTGTCACCCAAAAATGCCGATCGGTCGGATGACCTCCCCACACTTAAAAGTTTGCACCGTCCTTGGTGCATCCAATAATGAGCAAGGGGTAAGGCGACTCTCCGAGTTGCTACCTTCAGCTGGTAGGTCAACTGGTGTTGCGTGTTCTTCTCCTGCTTCTATTTTTGCTTATGATAACTCATCCATAAAAAATAACAAATAGCACAAGAGATGAGAAAATGCAAGAGCAAGGAAGCATAAGTCAATAATAGGCAGCAATGAATAGCACAACACTAATGATCCAACACTTATAATGAAAAAAAAATTAAACCCAAAATTAAACTAGCTAAATAACTGACTAGGGGTTAATGCATGGCGTTTGGAAGTGTTGGATGATGGGTGGGAGAAGAGAAGAAGAGAGAAGAAGGAAAGAAATGGAAAAAAGAGAAGAAAAGAAGGCGGATGGAAGGATAGTCCACGCGTACGCGTCATGCCACGCGCACGCGTGGGTGAGGTGAAAGGGGTCCGACGCGTACGCGTGTGGCACGTGTACGCATGGGTGGAACCAGAGAGAGGCGACGCGTACGCGTGGGGCACGCGTATGCGTGGATGGTTTTGTGCTAGAGGCACAAATCCAGCCTAAAACTCGCACAACTCTCAGGTTTTAGTATGGAAGGTGAGGATGTTGGATCCACGCGTATGCGTGGATGGTCGAAAAGTTAGGTTTCACGCGTACGCATGAGTTGGTGACCTGTTTTTCAAAATTTTTCCAAGTTTTTGCACCAAACCAAGCATTTCAAACCTCCAAACAACTACCAAAACACCATAAAACCTTATTTAACCCACTAGACTCCTAAATAAACACAAAAAACTAAACAAAACATAAAATTAAACCTATTTTACCAATATGTACAAAAAGGAAAAAGGGAAAGATGTTACCATGGTGGGGTGTCTCCCACCTAGCACTTTTGTTTATTGTCCTTAAGTTGGACTTATGGGGAGCTCTTCATTAAGGTGGCTTGTGCTTGAATTTATCCTTGAACATCCACCAATTCATTAAGGTGGCTTGTGCGATCCGAGATCCCACACTTTGTTCTCACACCCGTCTTCAAATTGGTCATCATGATTCCATATGGGCGGCAAGCAGTCCGAATTCTCATATAAGCGCCAAAGCATCCTCTTAGACCCCCTTAAGTGAGAACTATACCAACCATTGCGCTTAGACTTTGAGCTTCCAACCATAATGAACCGTGAGTTAAGGTGTCTACCACTAACCAATTTTCTCCTACTCTTAACTCCACAAAAAGCTCTATGTTGTCCATCATTTTCAATCAAGCCATATTCAAGTAGAAAAGTAAAGCTTAGGAATAAGAATTTTATCCACTTAAATGTTGTGTTAGATGGTGACTTAGGAAGGGGGACCTCCCCACACTTAGACAATGCGAGGTCCACTCTCTTTTGCTCTTCTTTTTCAACTTCCACCTCCTTGCAAGCGTCTTCAAATTCAACCTCTTCCTCTTGGTAGCTTTCTTCTAATTCAAGCTATTCATCATTGCTTACCAACGGTATGGGAGGTGAGGTGTCTTCTTCTTTGATCTTTATGTCAAGTCCAATGGGGGAGGATTCAATTGTAGATAGGGATTCATCAATGATTGAATCCATTTATTGATCAGCCTCTTCAAAGTCTTCCACCATGATATGTCTTGGAGATTTACACCCTCCTCAACATCAATATCAAGCTTCTTGGAAGAGGACTCTTTACTCATACATCCCCATGGACTTCCAACATCTCTTAAATCTTTGACTGTCCCCTCTGACTCAAGTATCTCTACTTCCTCCCTTTGTTGTAGTTCTTGCTTCAACTCCTCTTCTACACCTTGAAGCTCTAAACTCACTCCCTCACTATGCTCCTTGATTTCTCTACATCCATCAACAGGATTGCCTTGATCGCCTAGGCTTAGGCAGGAGGATACTATGTTGCTAACGACTTCCGCCATGGTAGCAAGCACGTCTTCTAGCTTCTTGAACTCTTCTTGCGTCTCCTCTCCATGCCCCGTGAAGTGAGAAGAGATGTCTCATTGTCTTAGCACAAGGGAATGGCGACCTTCGTCCATTGGAGGTGGTGTAGGAAGAGAGGTTTCATTGTTTGGGGGAAAGGGCTCATAATTGGAAGGTGGTTCAACAACTTCCACAAAATCATCAACAATGTCACTTAGTGTGGAAGTGTTCTCAAACTTGGAATTCACCTCTTGCTCAACTTTGCCTAGCTCTTCAACCACTTTTTTTTATTAACAATATCTTCCTCTTTCACTTGTTGCATGACACACTCCATGCTCCGCTCTCCGATTGATTCTCCATATTCACTCGTGGAAATGCTTTATCTGCGGTATGAATCCTATGCATCCACATTGGTTTTAAATTTGGCAAAGTTAGCCTTGATATTTTTTTCATTCTTTGGGCTTCCTCTTGCTCTCTTTGGCGGATGATTACTGGAAGCCGATCCACTGTTTCCTTGTAGTGATCCTTTGGCTCATGTTCCACTTGACTAGCATAAGTAGGATCATGTTGCTCTTGGACCAATAGATGTGGGTATTTTTCCATGGAGGCTGTGGTGAAAAAGGGAGTTTATTTTGCAGCTGAAAGTCACCATACATTGAAGGCGGTTCCTCTTAGTAATAGCATGGAGGTGGTGATTCTTGAGAGTATTGGTAGTTGAATTGTAGTGGTTCTTCATATGGTTCATATGGTTCACAAGGTGGTTGGTATGGTGGATAAGGATGAGGGTCATATGGCGGTGTTTGGTGGTGAGGGACTTGTGAGTATGATGGTTAAAAACTAGGTTGAGGTGGTGGTTCATAGGCATATGGTGATTGTGATTGACAATCACAATGAGGGTCACTAGATCCACTAGATTGATATGCATTAGGATCGGAATTATACCTATGAGAAATCGGAGGTGGTTGCCATGAAGAGAGATCAACCTCTTGAGGCCCCTCCCATCTTTGATTATTCCATCCTTGATGTAAATCCTCATTGTAACCTCCATTTCCTACAACATAGTTGTAACAGAACTTATAGCCAAAGGGGTGAGAATTCATAGTAGCAAATAAAAACTGTTCGTGTCCTGGGTCGAGGTGTATGACCCGGGTTGACTGAAGACAAGTCGACTTAACTGTTCCGACCAGGATGACCCGACCTCTTTATAAAAAAGGTCGACCAAACCGCTACAGAGGCCCAAGAAGGCCCAGACAAAGGAACACGGCCCAAATCTAAAGGCAGCCAAAGCCTAGAAAGATAAGAACGGTTCCCCTTAAAGATAAGATAACTCCACCCAAAGATAAAATAAGATAACTATCTTATCTCCAGAAAGGTCACTCCACACCATTATAAATACACTGGAGCACCCAGGTATAACTCATACTCTGATTCTACAAAAAACCTACTTAATACCCTGGCTAACTTAAGCACCGGAGTCCTTTGCAGGTACCACCACCTTCCAGTGACGAAGGATCAGCACCACCGCCGAGTTTAACAAGTCGGACACAGCGGCTCCGGCCACCCTCCACAAGTCGGACACATCAGCGTCGACCAGCACAGAAGATCTCGTCCGAGATTGACTTACAGTTTCAGGTAACCCTCAGAATAATGGCACCATTGCCGGGGAACCTGGAAGTCATCCCATCATCATGGCGGATAACCTTGATAACGACCACGACTCTGATCAAGAAAATAGAACGCCGCATAAGAACGCAGAGACCACACCAAATGATACTTCTCAGCCAAATAAAGATAAGCACAGAAAATCATGGAGGCGCTTCAAGCTCAACAAGATCGTCTCAAAAATCTCGAAAAAGAGGCCGAGCATCAACGCGAAGCCGAGAGGGACCTACGAAGGGAAACCAGGTGACGCCGAGAATTAGAGGACAAGCTCCTAAATCTTGAAGCCAATCTCAAAACCAAGACTACCCGATCCAGTCATGAAGATAGCCCCCACAAAGATCAAGACCCATTCACCAAAGAGATCATGAAAGCCAAAGTTCCAAAAGACTTCAAAGCTCCCGACATGATCCCGTACAACGGCACATCAGATCCAAGCCATCATCTCAGCAATTTTAGAAGCAGAATGTATCTCACCGACACCTCGGATGCTATTCGATGCAAAGCCTTCCCAGCAACACTAACAAAAATAGCAATCAAGTGGTTCGACACTTTGCCTCCCAGATCCATTACAAGTTTTGACGACCTGGCCAAGAAATTTCTTGCCCGATTTTCCATCCAGAAGGACAAAGCCAAACACGCCCCAAGCCTCTTAGGAATCAAGCAGGGAGATTGGAAGAATCTTCGTAGCTACATGGAGAGGTTCAACAAGCATGCCTGGACATACAAAGCCTACCAACAGAAGCAGCCATTATGGGTCTCATCAATGGCCTGCGAGAAGGACCTTTTAATCACTCCATATCAAAGAAACATCCAACATCTCTGAATGAAGTGCAAGAACGAGCTGAAAAGTATATCAACATGGAGGAAAACTCTCGACTAGGAGAGACCTCAAAATCTGGATTCTCTTACTCCTCCCTAGACAAGGAGAAAGAGTCCAAGAAAAAAGAAGATCAATACGGCGAGAAGCCTAAAAAATACAACAACTATACCCCTCTCCAGGTGTCTCTTGTGGATGTTTACCGAAAAGTATGCCATAGTGAAAAGATACCACCACCTCATCCCCTCAAAAGCAAGAAAGAAAGAGGAAATCAGACAGAATACTGTGAATATCACCAAATCTACGGACATCCTACCAATGAATGCTTCGACTTGAAAAATGTCATTGAGAAATTGGTAAGAGAAGGATGACTAGATCGGTATTTAGCCAACAAGTCGGATGAGCCTCGAAAAAGAAGATGGGACGAAAAGGCTGGACGAAGAGAACTACCACCTCACACCCCAGAGAGACACGTTCACATGATAAATGGAGGATTCACAGGAGGGGGGATCTCAAAATTATCTCGCAAAAGGCACCTCAAAGAAATATATCATGTCGAGGGAAGAGAAGGATCACCCGACCTCCCTACAATTACTTTCTCCCAAGAAGACGTGGTAGGCATCATCCCGGGACATGACGATCCTATGGTCATCACTATCATATTGGCCAATGCAAATCTCCACTGCACACTGGTTGACAAAGGAAGCTCAGCGGATATTTTGTTTAAACCCGCCTTTGATAAACTCGCTTGCAGGAGAAAGAACTTAGAGCGTATCCGAACAGCTTGTTTGGACTAGGAGACACTCCAATCTAACCACTTGGATACATCTCACTACACACAACCTTCGAAAAAGGAACCCGATCAAGGACACTCAACATAGAATACATTGTGGTTGACGTAAGTTTAGCCTACAATGCCCTGATAGGTCGGGCAACATTGAATCAGCTCGCAGCAGTAGTTTCAACTCCGCATCTATGCATGAAATTCCCAACTCCAGAAAGGATTGCTACAATAAAAGGAGATTAGAAGATAGCGCGATGCTGTTACAATGAAAGTCTGAACCTCAGAGGCAAAGGGGAAGAAATCCACACCATCGAACTCGGGGGAGTTCGAGGTCGGGAAGAACTCTGTCCAGAACCTGAAGGCGAGATCGAATAAGTCCAAATCGGAGATGACCAGGACAAAACAACAAATATCGGGGTAACCTTAAATGAGGACGTAAAGAAGCCCTTGATATAATTCCTAAGGGATAATGTCGACCTATTCGCATGGAGGGCTGCAGACATGCCGGGCATAGACCCCAAGCTAATATGCCATAAACTGGCAGTATACCCAGGATCTCGGCCAGTACAACAGAAGCGTAGGAAGCTCGGACCGGAAAGATCCAAAGCTGTGGAAGAACAGGTACAAGCTCTACTGGAGGTAGGATTCATAAGAGAAGTCAAGTACCCACTATGGCTAGCCAATGTTGTCTTGGTGAAAAAATCAAATGGGGAAATGGCGGATGTGCACTGATTACACCGACCTCAATAAAGCTTGCCCAAAAGATCCCTATCCATTCCCAAATATCGACACTCTAGTGGAAGCCTCCTCTGGATACAAATACCTCTCGTTCATGGACGCTTATTCAGGATACAATCAAATCCCAATGTATCCACCTGATCAGAAAAAACCTCATTCCTAATTCCTAAAGCAAACTACTGTTATGTCGTCATGCCATTTGGACTCAAAAACGCAGGAGCTACCTACCAGAGATTGATGAAGAAATTCTTCGCAGACCATATCGGGAAACTCATGGAGGTATATGTGGACGACATGTTGGTGAAAACACAAGGAGAGGAGACATTACTGTCCGACCTTGCCCAAGTGTTCGATACCCTCAGAAAGTGATCAGGGAACCCAAATCAAACTTTCCCTCAAATTCGGGTTCCCTGCTTTAAATAACCAGGCTGAATATGAAGCACTACTAGCTGGTTTGAAGCTGGATAAGGAGGTTGGAGCTCAAAAGCTTATCATCTTCAGCGACTCACAAGTAGTCACCTCACAAATAGTAGGAGCTACTAAGCCAAGGATCCCACCATGAAAAAGTACTTGGACAAAACCAGGGAATAGCTCGGATAGCTCGGGGAATATGAAGTCCGCCACATACCTCAGGAACAGAATGTTCGAGCTGATGTACTTTCAAAACTAGCCAGCTGGTGCACGAAATTGTGATCCCTGGTAATGGCTCCAAAAACTTGGTGCTCTAATCTTAATTTATAATTTGTCACAACTTCGATACAACTAACCAGCAAGTGCACTGGGTCGTCCAAGTAATAAAACCTTACGTGAGTAAGGGTCGATCCCACGGAGATTGTTGGTATGAAGCAAGCTATGGTCATCTTGTAAATCTCAGTCAGGCGGATATCAAATGGTTATGGAGTTTTCGAATAATAATAATAAATAAACAGAAAATAAAGATAGAAATACTTATGTAATTTATTGGTGAGAATTTCAGATAAGCGTATAGAGATGCTTTCGTTCCTCTGAACCTCTGCTTTCCTGCTGTCTTAATCCAACCAGTCCTACTCCTTTCCATGGCAAGCTTTCTGTAAGGCATCACCGTTGTCAATGGCTACATCCCATCCTCTCTGTGAAAAAGGTCCAAATGCTCTGTCACGGCACGGCTAATCATCTGGAGGTTCTCGATCATACTGGAATAGGATTCACCCTCCTTTTGCGTCTGTCACTCGCCCAGCACTCGCAAGTTTGAAGTTCGTCACAGCCATCCCTTCCCAGATCCTACTCAGAATACCACAGACAAGGTTTAGACTTTCCGGATCTCAGAAATGGCCATCCATGGGGTTCTAACTTATACCACGAAGATTCTAATATCTCGGACTCGGTCCTCTGTATTAGATATCTAAGAGATACTCATTCTAGCTTGTTTGCATGTAGAACGGAAGTGTTTGTCATGCACGCGTTCATAAGTGAGAATGATGATGAGCATCACATAATCATCACATTCATCATGTTCTTGGGTGCGAATGGATATCTTAGAAGCGGAATAAGTTGAATTGAATATAAAACAGTAGTACTTTGCATTAAATCATGAGGAACAGCAGAGCTCCACACCTTAATCTATGGAGTGCAGAAACTCTACCGTTGAAAATACATAAGTAATGAAGGTCCAGGCATGACCAAATGGCCAGCCCCCAAACGTGATCAATAGATCAAAAGATAATCCAAAGATGTAAATACAATAGTAAAAAGTCCTATTTATACTAAACTAGCTACTAGGGTTTACAAAAGTAAGTAATTGATGCATAAATCCACCTCCGGGGCCCACTTGGTGTGTGCTTGGGCTGAGCTTGAAGTTTACACGTGCAGAGGCTTCTTTTGGAGTTGAACGCCAAGTTGTAACGTGTTTTTGGCGTTCAACTCTGGTTCGTGACGTGTTTCTGGCGTTTAACTCCAGACTGCAGTGTAGAACTTGCGTTCAACGCCCTTTTGCGTCATCTAAACTCGGGCAAAGTATGGACTATTATATATTGCTGGAAAGCCCTTGATGTCTACTTTCCAATGCCGTTGAGAGCGCGCCATTTGAAGTTCTGTAGCTCCAGAAAATCTACTTTGAGTGCAGGGAGGTCAGAATCCAACAGCATCAGCAGTCCTTCTTCAACCTCTGAATCTGATTTTTGCTCAAGTCCCTCAATTTCAGCTAGAAAATACCTGAAATCACAGAAAAACACACAAACTCATAGTAAAGTCTAGAAATGTGAATTTAACATAAAAAATAATAAAAACATCCCTAAAAGTAACTAGATCCTACTAAAAACATACTAAAAACAATGCCAAAAAGCGTATAAATTATCCGCTCATCACAACACCAAACTTAAATTGTTGCTTGTCCCCAAGCAACTGAAAATCAAATAGGATAAAAAGAAGAGAATATACTATAAATTCCAAAATATCAATGAAACATAGCTCCAATCAGATGAGCGGGACTTGTAGCTTTTTGCCTCTTGAATAGTTTTGGCATCTCACTTTATCCATTGAAGTTCAGAATGATTGGCATCTATAGGAACTTAGAGTTCGGATAGTGTTATTGATTCTCCTAGTTCAGTATGTTGATTCTTGAACACAGCTACTTTATGAGTCTTGGCCGTGGCCCTAAGCACTTTGTTTTCCAGTATTACCACCGGATACATAAATGCCACAGACACATATCTGGGTGAACCTTTTCAGATTGTGACTCAGCTTTGCTAAAGTCCCCAATTAGAGGTTTCCAAGGTTCTTAAGTACACTTTTCTTTTTGCTTTGGACCTTGACTTTAACCGCTTAGTCTCAAGTTTTCACTTGACACTTTCACGCCACAAGCACATGGTTAGGGACAACTTGGTTTGGCCGCTTAGGCCAGGATTTTATTCCTTTAGGCCCTCCTATCCACTGATGCTCAAAGCCTTGGATCCTTTTTATTTACCCTTGCCTTTTGGTTTTAAGGGTTATTGGCTTTTTGCTCTTGCCTTTTGGTTTTAAGAGCTTTTGGCTTTTTTTGCTTGCTTTTTCTTTTTTCAAGAATCATTTTGATGATTTTTCAGATTATCAAATAACATGTCTCCTTGTCATCATTCTTTCAAGAGCCAACATATTTAACATTCTAAAACACCAACTTCAAAAAGACATATGCACTGTTCAAGCATTCATTCAGAAAACAAAAAGTATTGTCACCACATCAAAATAATTAAACTAGTTTCAAGGATGAATTCGAAACCATGTACTTCTTGTTCTTTTGAATTAAAAACATTTTTCATTTAAGAGAGGTGATGGATTCATATTCACTACTCTAAGGCATAGACACTTGAATACTAATGATCATATAGTAAGACACAAATATAGATAAACATTTAACATAAGAAAATGAAAAACAGAAAAATTTAAGAACAAGGAATGAGTCCACCTTAGTGATGGTGGCGTTTTCTTCTTGAGGAACCAATGATGTCCTTGAGCTCTTCTATGTCTCTTTCTTGTCTTTGTTGCTCCTCCCTCATAGCTCTTTGATCTTCTCTAATTTCATGGAGGATGATGGAGTGCTCTTGGTGCTCCTATCCTTAGTTGCTCCCAATAATTGTGTGGAGGAAAATGTATCCCCTGAGGTATCTCAGGGATCTCTTGATTTGCAGTCAAATGTTCTACCAATGAGCTATAGACCCTTGAGATGAATCTCTCCATCTCCTATGACTCAGAGGTGGAAGCTTTTGTCTTCCCTTTCCTCTTTCTAGAGGTTTCTCTGGCCTTAGGTTCCATCAATGGTTATGGAAAAACAAAAAAGCTATGCTTTTACCATACCAAACTTAGAATATTGCTCGCCCTCGAGCAAAAGAAGAAAGAATAGAAGAAGAAGAAGAAGATATGTAGGAGATGGAGGGGTGTGTGTATTCGGCTATATGGGTGGGATTGGGTGGGAAAGAGATTTTGAATTTTGAAGGTAGGTGGAGTTTATGAGGTAGGTTTATGGGGAAGAGTGGATGGATGTGATAGGTGAAGGGGTAATGGGGAAGAGAGCTTGAGGTGATTGGTGAAGGGTTTTGGGGAAGGGTGTTTATTGGGAAGAGAGGATGAATGAGAAGAGGGAAGAGTATGAGTAGAGGTAGGTGGGGATCTTGTGGGGTCCACAGGTGCTGAGATGATCCTGTGGGGTCCACAGATCCTGAGGTGTCAAGGATTTGCATCCCTGTACCAATTAGGCATGTAAAACGCCTTTGCATGCAATTCTGGTGTTTAAACGCTGAATTGATGCTTGTTCTCGGCGTTCAATGCCCAGATGCAGCATGTTTCTGGCGTTGAACGCCAGTTCTACACTTGTTTCTGGCATTCAGTGCCAGCTTTCCTCAGTGTGCATTTCTGGCGTCTGAACGCCAGGATGCTGCTTGTTTCTGGCATTAAACGCCAGATCCATGCTCTGTTCTGGCGTTGAACGCCAGCCAGATGCTCCTTACTGGCATTTAAACGCCAGTAAGCCCTTCCTCCAGGGTGTGATTTTTCTTCTGCTGTTTTTGATTCTGTTTTTAATTTTTCTATTTATTTTGTGACTCCACATGATCATGAACCTAATAAAACATAAAAGAATAATAAAATAAAAATAAAATTAGATAAATAAAAATTGGGTTGCCTCCCAACAAGCGCTTCTTTAATGTCAATAGCTTGACAGTGGGCACTCATGGAGCCACACAGGTGATCAGGTCAATTTTATAGACTCCCAACACCAAACTTAGAGTTTGGATATGGGAGTTCAACACCAAACTTAGAGTTTGGTTGAGGCCTCCCAACACCAAACTTAGAGTTTGACTGTGGGGGCTTTAGTTGACTTTGTACTGAGAGAAACTTTCTATGCTTCCTCTCCATGGTTACAAAAGGAGATCCTTGAGTTTTAAACACAAGGGAGTCCTAATTCAGTTGAAGAATCAATTCTCCTCTGTCCACATCAATCACAGCTCTTGCTGTGGCTAGGAAAGGTCTTCCAAGGATGATGGATTCATCCTCATCCTTCCCAGTGTCTAGGATTATGAAATCAGCAGGGATGTAAAGGCCTTCAACCTTTACTAACACGTCCTCTACTTGTCCATAAGCTTGTTTTCTGGAGTTGTCTGCCATCTCTAATGAGATTCTGGCAGCTTGCACCTCAAAGATTCCCAGTTTCTCCATTACAGAGAGTGGCATGAGGTTTATCCCTGACCCAAGGTCACATAGAGCCTTCTCAAAGGTCATGGAGCCTATGGTACAAGGTATTAAGAACTTTCCAGGATCCTGTTTCTTCTGAGGCAATCTCAGTTGATCCAGATCACTCAGTTCATTGGTGAGCAAGGGAGGTTCATCTTCCCAAGTCTCATTACCAAATAATTTGGTATTTAGCTTCATGATTGCACCAAGGTACTTGGCAACTTGCTCTTCAGTAACATCATCATTCTCTTCAGAAGAAGAATACTCATCAGAGCTCATGAAGGGCATAAGGAGGTTCAATGGAATCTCTATGGTCTCTAGATGAGCCTCAGATTCCTTTGGTTCCTAAAAGGGAAACTCTTTGTTGATCACTGGACATCCCAGGAGGTCTTACTCCTTGGATTCGGCCATGATTGTTATATCAATGGCCTTGCACTCTCTCTTTGGATTCTCTTCTGTATTGCTTGGGAGAGTACTAGGAGGAGTTTCAGTGATCTTCTTACTCAGCTGGCCCACTTGTGCCTCCAAATTTCTAATGGAGGACCTTGTTTCATTCATGAAACTTAAAGTGGCCTTAGATAGATCAGAGACTAAATTTTCCAAGCTAGATAGATTCTGCTCAGAATTCTCTGTCTGTTGCTGAGTGGATGATGGAAAAGGTTTACTATTGTTAAACCTGTTTCCTCCAACATTAGTAAAGCCTAGTTGAGGCTTTTGTTGATCCTTCCATGAGAAATTTGGGTGATTTCTCCATGAGGGGTTATAGGTGTTTCCATAAGGTTCACCTATATAATTTACCTCTGCTATTGCAGAGTTCTTAGGATCGTAAGCTTCTTCTTCAGAAGATGCTTCTTGAGTACTGTTGGATGCAGCTTGCATTCCATTCAGACTTTGAGAAATCATATTGACTTACTGAGTCAATATTTTATTCTGAGCCAATATGGCATTCAGAGTATCAATTTTAAGAACTCCCTTCTTCATAGGCGTCCCATTACTCACAGGATTCCTCTCAGAAGTGTACATGAACTGGTTATTAGCAACCATGTCAATGAGTTCTTGAGCTTCTGCAGGCGTTTTCTTTAGGTGAATGGATCCACCTACAGAAGTATCCCATGACATTTTAGCTAGTTCAGACAGACCATCATAGAATATATCCAGGATGGTCCATTCTGAAAGCATGTTAGAAGGACACTTTTTGGTCAGTTCTTTGTATCTCTCCCAAGCTTCATAGAGGGATTCACCTTCTTTCTGTCTGAAGGTTTGAACATCCACTCTAAGCTTACTCAGCTTTTGAGGAGGAAAGAACTTGGCTAAGAAAGCCTTGACCAGCTTATCCCAAGAGTTCAGGCTATCCTTAGGTTGAGAGTCCAACCATATTCTAGCTCTGTCTCTCACAGCAAAAGGGAAAAGCATGAGCCTGTAGACTTCAGGATCTACTCCATTAGTCTTAACAGTATCTCATATCTGCAAGAATTCGGTTAAGAACTGAAAAGGATCTTCAGATGGAAGTCCATGAAACTTGCAGTTCTGCTGCATCAGAGAAACTAATTGAGGTTTCAGCTCAAAATTGTTTGCTCCAATGGCAGGAATGGAGATGATTCTTCCATGTAAATTAGAATTAGGTGCAGTAAAGTCACCAAGCATCCTCCTTGCATTATTATTATTTTCGGCTGCCATCTCCTCTTCTTGTTCAAAAATTTCTGAAAGGTGCTTGCTGGATTGTTGTAATTTAGCTTCTCTTAGTTTCCTCTTCAGAGTCCTTTCAGGTTATGGATCTGCTTCAACAAGAATATTCTTGTCCTTGCTCCTGCTCATATGAAAAAGAGGGACAGAAAAAAACAATAATAATAGGGATCCTTTTTACCACAGTATAGAGGTCCCTGTGTGAGTAGAAGAAAAAAGAATAGGAAATCTGAACTCAGAGTGAGAGGGTTCGGATTTTTGGTGAGATGAAGTGTTAGTAGATGAATAAATAAATAGAAGGAGATGAGAGAAAAAGAGGATTTTCGAAAATAATTTTTGAAAAAGAGTTAGTGATTTTCGAAAATGGTTTTTTTTTTTTTTTTGAAAAAGGTTAGTAATTTTCGAAATTTTAAAATCAAAAATTAAAATAATTAGTTAATTAAAAAGAAATTTTGAAAAAGAGGGAGATATTTTCGAAAATTAGAGAGAGAGAGAGTTAGTTAGGTAGTTTTGAAAAAGATAAGAAACAAACAAAAAGTTAGTTAGTTAGTTGAAACAAATTTGAAAATCAATTTTGAAAAGATAAGAAGATAGGAAGTTAGAAAAGATATTTTGAAATCAAATTTTTGAAAAAGATAAGATAAGAAGATATTTTTGAAAAGATATGATTGAAATTAGTTTTGAAAAAGATTTGATTTTTAAAATCACAATTAATGACTTGATTCACAAGAAATTACAAGATATGATTCTAGAACTCCAATTTTGAATCTTTCTTAACAAGCAAGTAACAAACTTGAAATTTTTGAATCAAAACATTAATTGATGATGTTATTTTCGAAAATTAGGAGATAAAGATAAGAAAAATGAGAAAGATTTGATTTTTGAAAAAGATTTTGAAAAAGATAAGATTTTTAAATTGAAAATTTGATTTGACTCATAAAAACAACTAGATTTTAAAAATTTTTTAAAAAGTCAAATCAAATTTTCGAAATTTATGAGAGAAAAAAAGAAAGATATTTTTTTGATTTTTTGAATTTTTATGATGAGAGAGAAAAACATGAAAATGATGCAATGCATGAAAATTTTGGATCAAAACAATGAATGCATGCAAGAATGCTATGAATGTCAAGATGAACACCAAGAACACTTTGAAGATCATGATGAACATCAAGAACATATTTTTGAAAAATTTTTAATGCAAAGAAAACATGCAAGACACCAAACTTAGAAATCTTTAATGCTCAGGCAATAAGAATTCAAGAATGCATATGAAAAATACCATACAACACAAAACACTAAAATATGAAGATCAATCAAGAAGGTTTATCAAGAACAACTTGAAGATCATGATGAATGCAATGCATGAATGCAATTTTCGAAAAATGCAAGATGAGTATGCAATTGACACCAAACTTAAAAATTGACTCAAGACTCAAACAAGAAACACAAAATATTTTTGATTTTTATGATTTTATGATTTTTTTGGATTTTTATTTTATATTTTTCGAAAATTAGTGTGAAAAAGAAAAATAAGGATTCCAAAATTTTTAAGAAGAATTCCAGGAATCTTTCAATATTAGCCTAAAGCTCCAATCCAAGGGTTAGACATGGCTTAATAGCCAGTCAAGCTTTAGCGTGAATATGCGAGTAATTCATTCAATTTTAGGCCAAAACCTCAGTCCAAAAGAATTTAGACATGGCTTTATAGCCAGCCATGCTTCAACATGCTTCATGAAACACTAGAATTCATTCTTAAAAATTCTGAAGAAAAATATATTTTTGAAAACATTTATTTTAAAAATTTTTCGAAAACAAAGGAGAATTTTTTTGAAAAATTTTTTTTTGAAAAATTTTTGAAAACAAAACAAAAAGAAAATTACCTAATCTGAGCAACAAGATGAACCGTCAGTTGTCCAAACTCGAACAATCCCCAGTAACGGCGCCAAAAACTTGGTGCACGAAATTGTGATCCCTGGTAATGGCTCCAAAAACTTGGTGCTCTAATCTTAATTTATAATTTGTCACAACTTCGATACAACTAACCAGCAAGTGCACTAGGTCGTCCAAGTAATAAAACCTTACGTGAGTAAGGGTCGATCCCACGGAGATTGTTGGTATGAAGCAAGCTATGGTCATCTTGTAAATCTCAGTCAGGCAGATATCAAATGGTTATGGAATTTTCGAATAATAATAATAAATAAACAAAAAATAAAGATAGAAATACTTATGTAATTTATTGGTGAGAATTTCAGATAAGCGTATAGAGATGCTTTCGTTCCTCTGAACTTCTGCTTTCCTGCTGTCTTAATCCAACCAGTCCTACTCCTTTCCATGGCAAGCTTTCTGTAAGGCATCACCGTTGTCAATAGCTACATCCCATCCTCTCTGTGAAAAAGGTCCAAATGCTCTGTCACAGCACGGCTAATCATCTGGAGGTTCTCGATCATACTGGAATAGGATTCACCATCGTTTTGCGTCTGTCACTACGCCTAGCACTCGCGAGTTTGAAGTTCGTCACAGCCATCCCTTCCCAGATCCTACTCAGAATACCACAGACAAGGTTTAGACTTTCTGGATCTCAGGAATGGCCATCCATGGGTTCTAACTTATACCACGAAGATTCTAATATCTCGGACTCGGTCCTCTGTGTTAGATATCTAAGAGATACTCATTCTAGCTTGTTTGCATGTAGAATGGAAGTGTTTGTCATGCACGCGTTCAAAAGTGAGAATGATGATGAGCATCACATAATCATCACATTCATCATGTTCTTGGGTGCGAATGGATATCTTAGAAGCAGAATAAGTTGAATTGAATATAAAATAGTAATACTTTGCATTAAATCATGAGGAACAGCAGAGCTCCACACCTTAATCTATGGAGTGCAGAAACTCTACCGTTGAAAATACATAAGTAATGAAGGTCCAGGCATGACCGAATGGCCAGCCCCCAAACGTGATCAATAGATCAAAAGATAATCCAAAGATGTAAATATAATAGTAAAAAGTCCTATTTATACTAGACTAGCAACTAGGGTTTACAGAAGTAAGTAATTGATGCATAAATCCACTTCCGGGGCCCACTTGGTGTGTGCTTGGGCTGAGCTTGAAGTTTACACGTCCAGAGTCTTCTTTTGGAGTTGAACGCCAAGTTGTAACGTGTTTTTAGCGTTCAACTTTGGTTCGTGATGTGTTTCTGGCGTTTAACTCCAGACTGCAGTGTAGAACTGGCGTTCAAAGCCCTTTTGTGTCATTTAAACTCGGACTAAGTATGGACTATTATATATTGCTGGAAAGCCCTGGATGTCTACTTTCCAACGCCATTGAGAGCGCGCCATTTGGAGTTCTGAAGCTCCAGAAAATCTACTTTGAGTACAGGGAGGTCAGAATCCAACAACATCAGTAGTCCTTCTTCAACCTCTGAATCTGATTTTTGCTCAAGTCCCTCAATTTCAGCTAGAAAATACCTGAAATCACAGAAAAACACACAAACTCATAGTAAAGTCTAGAAATATGAATTTAACATAAAAAATAATAAAAACATCCCTAAAAGTAACTAGATCCTACTAAAAACATACTAAAAACAATGCCAAAAAGCGTATAAATTATCCGCTCATCACCAGCACCAAACCAGGAGGCAACAATAGAAGCCTCATCCAGGAAATACTGCAAAACCCATCAATCTCAGAAGAAGACAAGGTCCTAGCCATAACAGGTCTGGATCAAGGATGGATGACTCCCATAATTAACTACCTCAAAATAAAAACACTCCCTACAGATAAGAAGGAGGCGAAGAGATTAAAACGGGAGGCACAATACTACACCATCATAAATAATACTCTATACAAGAGAGGGATTTCAACACCACTATTAAAATGTGTGCCGACTTCCAACACAAAGAAAGTTTTAGAAGAAGTACACAGTGACATCTGTGGCAACCATCTCGGAGCACGGGCTCTCGCCAGAAAAGTACTCCGAGCTAGATTCTATTGGCCGACTATACAAAAGAAAGCAACAGAGTTCGTAAAGACATGTCCACCATGTCAGAAACATGCTAATTTTTACATCGCCTCACCAAAGCAACTCATCAGCATAACCTCACCCTGGCCATTTGCAAAATGGGAAATCGACCTCCTTGGGCCCTTCCCTCAAGGATCAGGACAGGTCAAGTTCCTCATCGTAGGGGTAGAGTATTTCACAAAATGGATTGAGGCAGAGCCCCTAGCTAATGGCACTGCTCAAAGAAGTCAAAAATTCCTATATAGAAATATTGTCACAAGGTTTGGGTTTCCTTACTCCATTACCACAGACAATGGCAATCAATTCACAGACGCAGGCTTTAGAAAATTGGTGGCCGACTTGAAAATAAAGCACCAATTCACTTCCGTAGAACACCCCCAGGCTAATGGATAGGCAGAAGCCGCCAATAGAGTCATATTAGCCGGGCTAAAATGGAGATTATAGGATGCAAAGGGAGCCTGGGCTGAAGAACTTCCACAAGTCCTATGGGCATATCGGACAACTCCACACTCCACCACAAGGGAATCACCTTTCCGACTGGCTTACGTAATGGAGGCAATGATCCCAGTGGAGGTCGAAGAAGGATCCCCCAGAACGATCCACTACAGTGAAGAGGCCAACTCCCAACTTCAAAAGGAAGAGCTCGACCTACTTCCAGAAATCCGAGAAAGAGCTCGGATCAGGGAGGAAGCGTTAAAACGTCAAATGGCCTCAAGGTACAACCAGAAGGTAGTACAGGAAAATTTTGCCAACAACGACCTCATCCTAATCCGAAATGATATCGGAACAAGTCGACCAGGAGAGGAGAAGCTAGCAGCTAACTGGAAAGGACCCTACCGAGTCATAGAGGTACTCAGAAAAGGCTACTATAGGCTTTCCAAACTCGAGGGGCGAGAGCTACCAAGGTCATGGCACGCCTGCAACCTAAGAAGGTATTATAGTTAGGAGTTAATAAAGATCTTAGGTCAAGGTGCACTCTTTTTCCTGAGAAGGTTTTTTAACGAGGCACAAGCCAAGATCTATAAACTACCTGACTTAAAAGGGTAAACACCCATATGTATATATTTTCCAATTTGTCTACTTTCTATTTGGAATAAAACTTTTCAGATTTCTTCTACAAAGCCTCTCTACAGGTTGGCAAGATGAAAAATAAATCATCACCCGACCACGATGAAAATCGAATTCATCGTTTGATTTCGACAAGGGTCGACAAAGTGAAAACCAAATTCACTGCTCGACCAAGACAAAGCTACAGGTCGGCAAGGTGATGATCAAACTCATCGTCCGATCACGATAAAATCGATAAAGTTATAAAAAAGTAATCCATAAGCTGAGGCCTGGCTAGCCCTGACTAAAAAATGGATTACTAATAACTTAAGAACGGACCGACATGAAGAAGTCAGACCAATCGACCAAAGCAACAAAAAGTTATAAAAAGTAATCCATAGAAAGAAGCCTGACGAGGTCTGAGAAAAAATGGATTGCTATAACTTGGATGGACCGACATGGAGAAGTCGGATCAGACTAATCAAAATGACACAAAGTTATAAAAAGTAATCCATAGAAAGAGGCCTGATCAGCCCTTATCAAAAGTGGATTAATAGAAATAACTTAGAAGGGACCGACATGAAGAAGTCGGCCCAAGCCGATCAAAAGCAACAGAGTTATAGAAAGTAAATCCATAAGAAGAGACCCGTGAGGTCCAACTAAGAATGGATTACTAAAAATAACTCGCAAGACTCAACGAAAGAAGTCGACCAACAGAAGACGTGCGCTAGAAGGGACACAGCTCGACCCAAAGAAAGCCATGACCTCTCCCAAAATCGATTCACAAGTGTTCTATGAGAATACTAAAAAGAAAAGTCAAACAAAGCTAGCCTCAAAAGGTCACTTCGACCAAAGCAGGAAATAAACCAACACAAAAGAAATAAAAAAGGGGTCGGCCAGAAAAAAGCTCCAACACTCTTAAGATTCCTGGAAGCCCCAAAAAGATTGCAAACAAAACACATCAAGAAGAAAAGCAAAGCTACTATAATCAACACTCAGAAGGCCACCCGAAGGTCGACCTCAAGAGTTCAAAGGCATTTGTTTTTCTAAATAAAGTTGCTAAGAAAAAAGCAACTACAAAGTCATAGTCAAACAAACTACAAGCTACAGAAAATAGAGTTCAAAGACCCACAAAACTGGGCCATTAAGATACAGAAGCAAAAACTACAAAGGATTCAAAGATTCTCCAGTAGCGGCATCTCGAGGCGAAGGAGGAAGAGTCGCGAGGGGGACAGCGTTGACAGTCCCATCCGCCCGATTCAAGATCTGAACATCAGGATCTGACTCGGGGTGGCCGACCTCAGTTGTAGGCGTTGGAGAAGTCGGGGCAATAGAAGCCTTGGTGGATGGCACAGGAGGTGGGTCTACATCATCATCATCTTTATCCGGGGCAGGGACAATTTTCCCATTTTCCATAATATTGTCCAAATTGAAGAAAGACAGGTCAAGCTCAGGAGCAAGAACTCGGACCTGATCCTTCAAATTCTCATAAGCATAAGTCACACTGCCCACGAGATGATCCTGAAGCTCGGCATAATCAGCCCGAGCGGATTCCAACCTCTCCCTGAGCTCTATCACCTCACCATAAGCCCGGACATAGCTATCCTTATGCATATGCGCCATCTCCTCAGCCAGGTTTCCAGAAGCCACCGCAGTAGTAGCCCAAGTCTTCTCACCTTCCAACTCTTTTTCCAGCTTAGCCAACTTCACCTCAAGCTCCTCCTTCAACCCCTTGATCTGGTCGAATTCCGACTTGGCCTTCTCCGTAAAAGCCTTTGTCGTATGAACAGGAAGATCCTGGGCAGTTCGGAACAAGGCTGCTCCTATGTGTGCCATCTTAATACTGCTTCGGGTAATGAAGTCCAGATAATAAAGAATGGATACATCATCAGTAGGAACAACACCATAAGGAGCAATTTGATGATCAACAAACCTCACAGCATCAAAATCAGGGGCGTCCAAATTAAAGGGCTCAATAGTCCTCTGTCTTTTTGGAGGAGGGCCAGCAGTGGGAGAAGAGGTAGCAGCTGAAGTTTGGGGAGGATCAACCAAATGAACTTGAGGAGTAGGAATCACCCTCCTCGGCCCAAAAGTGCTCAAGATTGGTTTCTTAGGAAGAACCTGAGAAGATCCTTCCCCACCAGCCTTAGCAGAGATGTTCTGGGCGGCTGTAGCTTTCCTCGCCTTCTTAAAGGCCTTCATGGAATCATTAGTCTTCGCCATCTCTGAAAAAATAAAATGGGATCAGCAAAAGACAAGTTACAAATTGGAAGAAAAGGAACAAAATTAACAAACACAAATAAGTAAAAAGAAGTTGACCACTACCTAGCTATGCTCGGAGAAGTGAGGGATCCACTAAAAACCTCTTAGTCTCGAGATGAGGAGGTTGCCCCCAATTCTCCTCCAACACATTCACAAAGGCCTGTTCGACCTCATCCAGCATCTCCTACGAATATCTAGAGACTACAACATTCTTTTGCCAACATAATGGGAAGGCAGGTTCATTATTTGACTCCAAGAAAAACGGCCAAGCTCCTTCAACAGCTCAGACCTTAAAGTTATAATTCTTAAAGTCCCTAAAGGACTCATCATACATGGAAAAAACTTTCTTTCCCTGGGCAGATCGGAAAGAAACCCAAGAAGCTTTCTTCTTTGAAGAAATCCCAGGCTTAGTCAAAACAAAAAGATAAAGAAAGAGGGTTTAAGAAGGCTTAACATTTAGTTCTTGACATAACAACTGAAAGATCTTAATAAAGCCCCATGAGTTTGGATGAAGTTGGGATGGAGCTACATTACACGACCACAACAAATCGGTCTCGAAGGATGTAAAAGAAATGGTAATGTTCATTTGGCTAAAATAATGGTCATAAGCAAAAAAGAAGGGACGTTCCCCCTGGATTGGAGAAGGAAAACAAACCCTCTCATCAGGGTCAGGCGCTACCAACTCATAGTTCTTCTCTTGATCTCTACTACTACAGATCTGGTGATGCTTTCTAAGCTCTACACAGTATTCAGAATTAACCACAGAAACACACATCAGGACGAGGGAGTCCAGCAAGTCAGACATGCCCTCGGGGACTTTGGAGGATGTCTTGATAATATTTTTGTGAGAAGACATGGTCAACTAGTCCTACAGCAAGAAAAAGAAAAAAAGAATTACTAACCAAAGCAGCTCGGGCAAATCAAGAAATCAGCTCAGGCAAATCAAGAAATCAGCTTGGACAAATATGGATACAACTCAAACTAAAATATACAACAGCAAAAGGAGACCCCAGGACTCACACCAAAGTCCAGGGGCATCCTTTGGAGGCAGTAACAGAGTAAGTACTCAGAAAAAATCTACAAGATTACATTCTGACATCTCTCAGCAAGAAAACAACCCTCTTTCTACAAGCGGCACTCCAAAAACGAGAAAGAATAAAAAAGTCATCAAAAATCGTCATCCTTTTACAAACTTATCAGCCAAGTGGAAATCATCAAAGGCGCAATCTTTTTCAGAATCAAGCAATTCATAAGCCTCAAAATCAAAGGATACAATCATAAACGATAACAAACATGCAAAACCCTAAATGCATCAACTACCAAGAAACAACGAAGGGTCCTACAAATTGAAGAAAGCCCTAAAACAGTGCACATGGCAGAAACGATCAGACACAGCAAGCAAAGAAAGATTCAAACTTTCCAACTTTTCCCAAGCAAAGATCAAAATTTTCACAAATATCCAAGCATAAAAAAGAACGACGTGAAAAGGAAAAAGAGAAAGAAGACCCACCTGCAACAGGGAGGAGACGATAAACGTTGAGAGAGTGAAGCAACAATGAAGCAAGCAAATCAGAACGACACCAGCAAGTCACCTCTTGAGCGAAAGGAAAAGGAATCACGCAAGAACAAGAAAGGGTAAAGATAGAGTTACAGTAAGCAAAGAGAAGAAAAAACTGAAGCAAAGTCTTTTGGAAGTTCAAAATGAAATGCGAAAGAGGGAAACGGCAAAAAAGAGGAGTTAATGGGCATTAAGAACCCTCGCATGTTCCTAAGAAGAATACGAACACAAAAATGCGCGTTGCAACCAAAAGGAGTAAAAGAAAAAACGCTTCACATTCAAGAAGCCTTAGCAAAAATAACCAAAATGCTCGAGCTCGACTTTCCCAAAAAGGGTTCAAAGTTTAGCAAAGACAGGACCTCAAAAGAAAGACCGAAGCTCGGGCAGGGGCACTGTTCATGTCCTGGGTCGAGGTGTACAACCCGGACTGACTGAAGACAAGTCGACTTAACTGTTCCGACCAGGATGACTCGACCTCTTTATAAAAGAGGTCGACCAAACCGCTACAGAGGCCCAAGAAGGCCCAGACAAAGGAACACGGCCCAAATCTAAAGGCAGCTAAAGCCTAGAAAGATAAGGACGGTTCCCCTTAAAGATAACTCCACTCAAAGATAAGATAAGATAACTATCTTATCTCCAGAAAGGTCACTCCACACCATTATAAATACACTGGAGCACCCAGGTATAACTCACACTCTGATTCTACAAAAAAACCTGCTTAATACCCTGGCTAACTTAAGCATCAGAGTCCCTTGCAGGTACCACCACCCTCCGGTGATGAAGGATCAGCACCACCGCCGAGTTCAACAAGTCGGACACAGCGGCTCCGGCCACCCTCCACAAGTCAAAGACATCAGCGCCGACTAGCACAGAAGATCTCATCCGAGATCGACTTACAGTTTCAGGTAACCCTCGGAACAAAAACCAAAAATTAACAAAAATGAGAAACAAAGTCTTAAACCCTACAGAAAACCAACAAACACACCAAAGACAAACATATTTACATATTCACAATAGCCAATAACATAACATCATTGCAATTCTCCGGCAATGGAGCCATTTTGATAGAAAGAATTCCTTGATGGTCTAGAATTTCTCTTATAGGAAAGAAATTTTTCGTTGTGAGTATAGCTCTAAACCAACAAACAATCCTCCCAATAAAAAATATTGGTTGTCACAAGTACAAACCCCAATAAAAATTTTTAACCGAAGTATTTAAATCTCGGGTCCTCTCACAAGGAATTGCAATGAAGTGCTCAATTATTGGCTTTGAAGATGCAAGGGGGTTTGATTTTCGGAAAAGGGGCAAGAAAAGTAAAGGAAAAACTAAAGAAAGCAGTTAATAAAAGAGAGACATCCTTGGCAAGAATTGAGAATCTAAGCTTTCTATCCCAGTCACTAATAACAATAATTAACAAGAATTTATCTTATTACGTCATCCCCGACGATGGAAGAAGGTTTCATGTTATCTTCACACTCGAAGAAAATTTTATAAGACTAGCTAATCTCAATCCAAATGTCCTAATCAACTCACTAAGTGGATTAGCAAGAGATTAGAGTTAATGGAAATCATACTAGCTAACAATTCTAGATCACCAATATAGTTGGGTCTTAATGACTTAAGATCACTTAGTTTTTCTTTCCAAGCCAAGAATGCTCAAAGATCTACTCTAAATCCCAACCAAGCATTTTGTCAAACACTTGGTGGGTATGAAAGGAAAATATAATAAATTGCAAAGGAAACAAGATCACCAACTCAAATCATCAATAGAACATCAAACATCAAATTTACATTAAAAGAGATCCAAATCTAACAATAGCTCATCATCACAAAAGAAAGCATTAGGTGAAATTAACAAGAACACTAAGAGAAACAAAGGTGTAGAAACAAGAAATCATAATGGAAGTAAAATGAAGACTGTAACGACCTAATTTTCAATATGTCTAGATCATACCGGAAACTGAGCGCTACCAATTTGTCTTCCTAATTATTATCTATTATTTATCATATGAGCCTGATTCGTTGTTAAAAGCGTAGTTAATTTGCGAGGTGTATTTTTTTTTTTGAAAATGTTTGGATTAATAGACAGAATCATTTATAATCAATTCACAAATAATAACAGATAAAACAGTTATAAACAACCACACATAAATACATCACAAGTAGTTGACAACATTCGGTGATTCAGCCTTTATTATAATATAGACTGTTAGTTAGAACACCCCTAGATATAGCTAAATAATATCTATATACATGTATATACATACAACATCCCAGGTCCTGACCTGTTCAAGAGGTCCCTAAGCTGGCACCTAGGCTAGCCTAGACTCTATACTCACCTAGTTCCTCTAAACTACTAAAGCGAGGGAAAGTACGTTCTAGGTCTTCAAAACTCAAGTCAGGTGGAATGTCATCAAAAGATAGAACATCATCTGCTACTCCTCTGCACGATCAGACTTTTCTACAGGACGTCTCTCTGGTACCTCATGAAGTAGCCACACAACAGGAATCTCGTACACAGGATTTAGGTTAAAGTGCGCATACGAACGGAGTGCAGATGTTGGCTGGTCTCACAATATATACATATAATCAGAGAATGACATTCACCCTAAACTCAGAAGACTATCTAGAGTAGAATCCTCTTCTTGCGAACGGTCATCAGCGAACTATGGTAAGGTACTCTTACTTCCATCTGAAGGGGGAAGGGAGAGAGAAGGGGTAAGAACTGGGGAGTTCTTAGTAGGGTCGGGGTTATTAGTTACATTCATTAATTCTATGTTGTTTAGCAGACTATTAGCAGAATACAAAGAAGCAGTAATTAGAAAACACAGATAAGTAGAGAAGACAGAGAAAACAGACAGCAGAATACAAACAGAAGAATACAAGAAAATAACACAAGCGCAGAGAATGGAATACAAACAAGGAAAGCATACATTCATACCACAATCATAACAAAGGAAATGCACAACCAAGTATGATGCATGTCTAGCCCTAGCGCAGGTAATGAGCTCATTTGTCGGTTTCTACCTGCTCCCGACGTAACCCGAAGCAGCTGAAACGGGTATGGTTTTCCAGTCAGCATAGGTACAGTTCTCACTAACCGATGTATGCGTCATATCCTCTGTAAGCAAACTCTACCTTACAGGTGGCGGCATTCCAGCCGTGTATGAAATCATATTCTCTGTAAGCAATCCTTACCTTACAGGTGCGGCATTCTAGCCGTGTATGAATTAATATCCTCTGCAAGTGATCCCAGGTTATCAGTTGCAGGTACAGCTCTCAATAGCTGTGTAACATTGGAAAACGTTCTGTGGTCGTACCACTATCTATCTGACTGCCTTCACGTAGCAGATCATTACATAATCATTCTCATTATCATCATTCATCATCATTCTCATTATTCATCATCATTTTCACATTCTTATGCAGTACCTCTTTCTTTCTCTGTTCAATCATACTGTACAAACTTTACATCTTTCACTTTTACAATATCCTGGCTCAAACCATTTCTCTTTATCATATTATTCTTTTTTCTTTGTATTTCTTTACTTTACTCTGGTTACTCTGTGCTCTGTGTTACTCTATTCTGCTCTGAATTCTCTGTTTAACATGTGTATTTAAAGCTTATTTAAATTTCAGTATGAATAGTTAGCCTGTCCCAAGTATAGGTTCATTAAGACTATACTGAAACAGTTTAACTTTTCATATTATACCTAACCCTAGTCGCAACTCAAGTACTAACTAAGTTGCCCTAGTTCGTTTACTAGTCTCTGTCTGTTTTTCTGTCATTAAAATTTTACAGACTTTTTCTTTGGTTTTTATCTTTTCTTTAACTTTTTATCTTTTCTTTATCTTTGCCTCACTATCATGTTATTACCACTCCCTAAGTGTTTTATGAAGGTAATTATGAGATTCTGCGCTTAAAGTTGTCTTTCTAAAAGCTTTTACAGAAAACTGCCTTTTCCGTATTATTTTATTATTTTTATTAAAATATTATTTTTAATTAAATATTATTATTTAATATTTTATTATTATTTATTATTTTATTATTAAATTTTCAAAAATTACCTTGCCTTTACCTTTTAACCTTTAAAATTAACTTTTTACCCCGGTAACTTTTAATATTTCTACTTTAACCACCCTAACTTTCAGAAATTACAAAATAACCCCCCAAACACCAAAATATTTACTTCCTTGCCCTTTTATGGATCAAAAAGGTGTTCTTCATTGTTCTTCACCACACTCAAAGTGTTCTTCATGTTCTTCATATATTCTTCAAATTCTTTCTCTGTTTTTACCCGTTTTTCAGTCTTTTCAGCAACCGATTTTTACCAAAATTCAAAATAAATTTTCAGCCACTAAAATCCTATATTTTCTACATGATTTTAACACAAATTTAACCTCAATTTAAGCTCTAGGGTTTCGTTTTCCAGCAGCCACAAGAACACACATTCATAGCTTGAATTTCATCAAATTTCATCAAATTTTCACCAAAATTTCAACAAGAATTACTCATACAAACAATCAATTTCAAGCACAGCCAAACCATATCATAATCACACAACTCAAATACAATCAATCAAGATTAAATTCGTCAATCCCTACCTGGTTTTCCTGCTCCTAATTCGGTTAAACTTTTAGGTGACCCTTAAGCACTTTTTCCTCCTAAATCACATCAAGAACAACTTTAAATCCAAAAACTCTCAAATGACCAAATCTCACTCAGTATGTTAGGAAGAGATATCTCACCTTAGACTTGCTGGAAATTCATGTTTCTTGGCCCTCAAGTCAAGTTAAGCATGATTCCTAAGGAAGAACATCAAGAAAACATATGTTTTGCATGGTTTTCCTTGAAAACCGAATTGAAATGGGAGGAAGACAGCCATCTCACCTTATTTCCATCCTTGATAAGTTACATGGTTATGTAGAGGAAGAAGAGAGGATCATGTTGGTGAAATCGGAGTTTTGATTTGAGTTTTAGTTCAGAAGAAATCAAGCTTTGAAGATTAAGTGTTCATGAAAGTTTCTCTCTTTTCTCTCTTGTTATTTTCGGCCAAAATGATGAAATGAGACAGCCTTGGATGTCTTGGGGGTGTAGGGTGAGTTGTGATTGGTTGGCTTGGAGGTGGATTAAAATAATATTAAAATATCTCTGGTGTACAACTACTAAAACTAGGTGTATCGGAACACTCATAAAAACATCTCTAAAAATTATTTTCTGAGCTACTAGCATAAATGACACTAGTAACATATTTATTATGAGAATAGAACATGTATAATGAGGCCTTAGCATTGCTAAATTTATCAGAGAGTGCTGGTGCTAAATTGCACCAGTAAACCGTAAACCCGGTTAAACCGATTTTCTATTTTTAACAAAAATAGACCAGGTAACCTTATAATGTCATTCAAGCATTTTCTAATACTAATATAATGATAATATTATACTATTATCTCTCTCCTCTCATGAATCGAGTTCGGTTCGTCAAACCGAGACTATTTACGAAAATCAGAATCAAAACTGCCAACCGATACAGTTCAAAAACAAGGTTCTTCGCGATTGCATTATCGAGCTTGCCTCAGAGGAGGTTCTAACTTAAGGATGACATAATGATAATGAGGATTAAGATGCTTGATGATATAACAGAGGTGTTCCCTTTACTGATCTTCCAGAGAAATCCGTACTTTCAGAAAAGATCTCATGTACTCGAAAATCAGGGTTGTTACAAAGACAAGAATTGAACATGGATCTATGATGCAAATAACCCTAGAACCCTAATTCTAGAGAGAAGAGGGAGCTTCTCTCTTTAGAAACTAAACTACATGATACTATTCTTTAAACAATTGCTCCCCCTTTGCTCAATCTTCAATTCTGTATGAAATACTCTCAGAAACGAGTTGGACTTGGGCCTGGGCCACTCAGAAATCACCCCCAGCATTTTCACTTTATGTGGGTCATGTGCGAGCACCGACGCGTACACATGGGTCACGCGTACGCGTCCGCCATCATTGAGGGCCAGTAATAACCGGTCTTGACGAGCTTTCGGGCCAAGGCCTTCCCACCGATGTGGTGGCCGTAACATCCCTCATGGACTTCGCTTAACACGTAGTCCGTTTGGTCGGGGCACAGGCATTTCAATAGGGGTTGGCTGAGCCCTTTCTTAAACAACTGGCCTTGTATTATCGTATACTTGGCCGCTTCTCTTCTTAGCGCCTTTGTCGTCTTGTCATTTTCAGGGAGTCTGCCGCTTTTTAGGAAATCAGTGATCGGGTCTATCCATGAGGGGTCTGTTTGGGTTAAGTGCAAGGTCATTGTTGTTTCTTTTACCAAACCTTGAACGAGAGATCGGTTGCCCATTGCTGGCTTTGTGCTCACCAGCTTTGATAGGAGATCATCCCGTGTGTTCTTCTCCCTGGGAACGTGTTGTACCGTGACCTCGTCAAACTCTTCTTTCAACTTCTTGACCCTCTCCAAGTACTTTTGTAGCATTGAGTCCCTGGCTTGATATGTTCCATTAACTTGCGATGTGACGACCTGGGAGTCACTACATACTTCCACTCTAGTGGCCCTGACTTCCCTCGCCAATTACAGGCCGCCAAGAAGGGCCTCGTATTCTGCTTGATTATTGGACACCGGGAAGTCAAACTTGATCAATTGCTCATACACGACTGCCATTGGGCTTTCTAAAATGATTCCTGCTCCTCCGAACGTTTGGTTGGAGGCTCCATCCACATGGAGCTTCCACCGTGTGTTCAGCGACTCGGGGGAGTTTCCCGTCACTTTGACTAGAAAATTAGCCACTGCTTGGGCCTTGATTGCATGTCTGGGCTCGTACTGTAAGTCATACTGAGACAGCTCGATTGTCCACGTCATCATTCTGCCTGCCAGGTCGGGCTTTTACAGTACTTGGCGGATTGCCTGGTCCGTCCTGATGATTATCTGGTGCCCTTGGAAGTACTGTCGCAACCTACGGGAGGAGGTCAGGAGTGCGTACGCCAGCTTTTCCAGCTTGCTATATCTCAGTTTTGCCCCCTGTAGTGCCTTGCTCACAAAATAGACCGGCTGCTAAATCTTCCCTTCTTCCCATACCAGGACGGTTGCCAAGGCTTCATCCGTTACTGCCAAGTTCAAGAATAGCGCTTCTCCCTTTTTGGGTTTGACGAGGACAGGTGGTGCCGAGATGATACTCTTGAGGTGATTGAAGGCTTCCTCACAGGCCGGGGTCCATTCGAATACTATCCCCTTTTTCATCAAGTTAAAGAATGGCAAGACTTTGGTGGCCGATGCACCGAGGAAGCGGGATAGCACGGTGAGCCTTCCCGCCAGTCTCTGCATGTCCTTTACACATCCTGGGCTCGTCATCTGCAGGATTGCTTCATATTTTTCTGGGTTGGCTTCCACTCTCCTTTGGGTTATCATGAAACCCAAGAACTTCCCGGATTCCATGGTGAAGGCGCACTTGAGCGGGTTAAGCCTCATGCTGTGCCACAGAAGAGATGCGAACAAAGTCTCTAGATTACTGATGAGGCTATCGGGCTTGGTGGTTTTCACCAGGATGTCGTCTACGTATACTTCCACCGTCTTGCCGATAAGATCACTAAATATCTTGTTCATCAGCCTTTGGTATGTAGCTCCTGCATTCTTCAGTCCAAACGGCATCACCTTATAGCAGTACGTACCTCCTGGCATTATGAACGCCGTCTTTTCTTCATCTGGCCGGTGCATCGGTATCTGGTTGTAGCCAGAGTATGCATCCATGAAGCTCAGATACCGGTATCCCACGGCCGCGTCAACAAGGGCATCAATATTAAGGAGGGGGAAAGAATCCTTGGGGCATGCCTTGTTGAGGTCGGAATAGTCCACGCACATTCTCCATTAGATATATTTTAATCCTCCTCTATTACCATTTGATGTCATGATCTGTTTGTTAAGTGATTTCAGAGCTTATAGGGCAATGATGGCTTAGAAGAGAGGAAGGAAGCATGCATAAAGGGAAGGAGCATGGAAAATTAGAGGTTTGGAGTTTTGAGCAGCAACGCGTACGTGTGCCTTGCGCGTACGCATGGATGCAAACTACCAAGATCGGCGCGAAGAAGCCAAATCCAGAAGCCGGTGCATTTGTATGGCTAAGCCAAAACCTCCTGGATGCGCACGCACGCTTGACGCATGCGCGTAGATCGTAAGGCTCCAGGGACGCGTACGTGTGCTGTGCGCGTACGCGTCGATGCCCGCACGTGACTTTTAAAGAGAAAACGTGACTGGCAATTTTTGGGCAGTTACAGACCCTGTTTGGAGCAAAGTTCTGGCGGGAAAAAGGCATAAGAAGACCAATGATTGAAGGGATCTACATCCATTCACCCATTACACACATTTTTAGATATTTTCCTAGTTAGTTACATTTTGTAGAGAGAGAAATTCCAACTTTTCTCTAGAATTTTGCTCTCTCAATTCCAATTTCTCTTGGATTTCTTTGGTAAAATCAATTGCTAATTCACTTTTACTTTGATTCAAGTTGTAGATCTACTCTCCTACTCTCAATTAGTGTTTTTTTTTATTCATTCACTTTGGATCTTAGATTTGTGACTTTGTTACTTTGATTTTGATTAATGAATTGACAAATTTCATTTAATTGTTTGATGTTTGATGATTGCTTGAAGTAGATAGCTTGAATTCAATTCCTTTTTCTCAATTTCATGATGTCTCTCACTATTGCTCACGAATTGTTTGAGGAAATGACAACCCTAGCCATGGAGTAGAATTCTCTTTCTTGGCTTAGGGGTTGAGTTGTTGGAGACACATGAATAGTTAATATCCTTTGTTGATTATCAATTGAGAATTACTAATTGACTTGTAGGTCACTAAAGCTAGACTTCCCTAGGGTTAGACTAGGACTTGTGACTCAAGTTAATTACTTTCACTTGACTTTCCTCCATGATTAAGAGGTTAACTAACTGAAGCAATGATCGATTTTTGTCATAATTGATAGAATCTATAATGATGGAACTTCCAATACTCACCCTTAGCCAAGGTTATTATCTTGATTGATTGTTGTTCATTTTTGTTAGCTTAAATTCTTACACCAAACTCCCCAAACCACAAAAGACTTCCTAATAAATGATGTGCATTCTAAAGCAATTCCTAGGAAGGACAACTCAGGACTAATACTCTCGGTTATAGATTTTAGAATTGTTTGATGTAAAATTTACGTGTCGGTTAGACTATACTCACAATTGGATTTATTGCTAATTTCTATACCGGCATAAAAATCTCTCCTCAAAATGGCGCCGTTGCCGGGGAATTGCATATGTGTGCCATGTTATTGGTTAGTGTGAATATGTTGATATGTGAATACTTGCATTTTTCTTTTGATTGTTTGTTTGTTTGATTACTAGTTAGGATTAATCTTTGCTTATTTCCACTTGTTGTGATGAGCTTTATACTTCCTTCATTGTATGACGCATTCACTACCGGATCTGAGCTTAGCCATATTTGATCCGGAAATCGAAAGAACTTTGCTTCACATTAGGCAAGCTCGGAGGCAGTTAGCCTTTGGAGGTGGTGAAAAGGTTTTTATTAATTCACCAACCATATCCAAAGTTAATTCCGAATCGTCATTCGAAGAAGGCACTATCTACTCTTCTGTTGATACTACTAATAGTTATTCTTTTGATCTAGGTGTCGACACTATGGCCGCTTGATAAACCCCATTTTGAGGGTTTATCTTGTATCGATTTCAGGGGTTTTATCAATGATTCCACACGCTTTTCATATGAAAATACAAGACTTTGTGCTCCTTTCCTAACTTTTGCCTCATGGATGAAAACATGCTTATTTTGCACTAAATTAGATACATTTCTAATCTTCTCTTGGTGCCGTTCGATGCCGTGACCTGTGTGTTAAGTGGTTTCAGAATATAGGGCAGGGATGAACCAGAAGAGAGAAGGAGAATGGGCGCGAAGGAAAGGAGCATGAGAAATTGAGCTTTGGAAACTTCAGCAAGGGCGCGTGCGCGTACTTGGCACGCCCGCGTGGATTGCGCAGCTAGAAGTCAAAGCCAGAAGCCAAGCCACGAGCTGGCTTGTGTAGCGGCTAGGCCATAACCCCCATGGGCGCGCACGCGTACGCTGCGCCTCCGCTCACATTGCAAGATGCCCCAGTGGCGTGCACGCGTGCTTTGCCTGTACGCGCCGATGCTCGAACATGATTTTTTTAGAAGTCACGTGACCTGGGCGTGGAGACGGTTGGAGATCTCATCTTGGGGGAAGTGCCTTGGCGGGAAGAGCTTAAGAAGACCAAGGATTGAAGGGTTAAGGACTTTTTTGGCTCATTTTAGATGGTTCTATTTTTTTGCTATTGTTAGTTACACTCTTGGGTAGAGAGAGAGAGAGGGAGATTCCAAGCTCTCATTAGGGTTCATCTTCATCCATTTTCTGAATTTCCAATCACACTTTGGTGAGATCCATTGCAATTCTCAATTCACTTGTTCATGTTATAGATCTTCTTCTCCAATCTCAATTAGTGCTTGTAATTGCTCAATCCTCGTAGATCCTAGATTCAACTTTGTAGTTTTGGATTTTTTTAATTTCTTGAGAAGTTCATTTCCATTGTTGTTCTTTGTTAATTGTTGTTAGTTCCTTGTGTTGAAGCACTTTCAATTCTACTTCCTTCTCATTTTTTACTATGCCTTTTATCCTTGCTCATCAATTGTTTGATAAAATGCCAACATTGGTTATGGAGTAAAAGTTTCTTACTTGGCATAGGGTTTGGGTCATTAGAAAGAGTTGAATAGTTTATGTCAATTGTTGATTTGGAATTAGAAATTGCTAATTGACTTAGAATGCACTAAAGCTAGATTTCCCTAAGGTAAAAACTAGGACTTGTGACTCAAGTTAATTACTCTCATTTGACTTTCCTCTATACCTAGGGGTTAACTAAATGAAGCAAGGCCTAATTGTTGTCATCATTGAAGGGACTATAAGGATAGAATTTCTAATGCCAACCCTAGGCCAAGTCTTCTAAAATTGATTGCTTGTTTGTCATTTATTTTGCTAAACCTTCAAAAGAACCACAACAAGGCTGCCTAATCGATAAGATGCATGCTCTAGCAATTCCAAGGGAGGACGACTCGGGGGACTAGTACTCTCGGTTATAGATTGTAGGATTGTTTGATGCGAAGTTTGAATGTCGATTAGACTATACTCACGATTATATCCATTATTGAATTCTATATCGGCATGATAAATTTCGTTCATCAAAATGGCGCCGTTGCCGGGGATATTGCTCAGTGTGCCATGTTATTGCTTAGAGTAGTTATGTGTGCATGCATATAGTTGCATCTTTTTGTGATTCTTTGTTCAAGTGACTAACCCCTCATCGTTACCATGAATTTCACTTTCCCTTCATTGCATGACGCGTTCACAACCGAATCCGAGCTTAGTCCCCTTTGATCCGGAAATAGAACGAACTTTGTTTCATATTAGATAAGCTCGGAAGCGGTTAAGGTTTGGACAAGGTGAAGAGGTTTTCACCACCTCAACCACCTTACTAAAAGTGAGCATTGAACCGTCACTCAACGAAGGCAATAATCATTCTCCCATCAAAATCACTAACAATTCTTTTCTTGTTTTAGGTACTAACGCTATGGATGCTCCGAGGAGAGTTACTATCAAGGAAGCGGGTGCACCGGATTATGTCCTTCAATCCCTTCATGTAACTCACCCCAATTTGAATGCAAACTTTGAACTCAAGACCGCTTTGATCAACCTCCTACCCAAATTTCATGGGCTTCCCGCACAAGACGCCATTCGACATCTCAAAGACTTTGATCGTATATGCTCAACAACTAGACGGGAAGGATCTGATGAGGTTGCTATATGGTTGTTTGCTTTCCCTTTCTCTCTTGAGGACAAGGCTAAAGAATGGTTCTACACTTTATCTAGTGAAGTCACCTCCGATTGGGACTTGCTTAGACGAGGATTCTTGGATAAATTCTTGCCCCCGGAGAAGATGGATAGGCTAAGGAAGGAAATGTCTTGTATTGTACAAGGTGAAACGGAACCACTGTACGAGTATTGGGAACGGTTTCATAAGCTACTAGACGCATGCCCTAATCACATGCTTGACACTCAAGTATTGCTTGGATACATATGTCAAGGGATGCGAGAACAAGATAGAACCCTCTTGGACACCTCTAGCAATGGTTCTTTGTCTAAATATAAAACAGCGGAGGAGGCATGGCAACTTATCATTGACTTAGCCGAATCCAATCAACATATGAGACGAAGAGTCAACCGCCCAAGAACCGTGAATGAGGTATCCACTAGTAGTGAAACCACCGCTCTAACCAAATCCTTGAGCGAAATGACATTCGTCTTGAGGCAACTCCAATTGAGCCAACAACAACCACAACAACCTCAACCTCAACCTCAACCTCAACCATATCAACAACACTCTCCACCCCTCAACAACACAATCAACAATTGGTCCCTCAAAAAGTGTGTGGCATTTGTTCTTACTATTCCCACTACACGGATGAGTGCCCAAGCCTTCAAGAGGACAACACTTTGGCGGCTACCCACAATTTCTATGACCGCCCAAATCAAGGGTACGACCAAGGCGGTAATCCTAACCAAGGGCACCCTTATCAAGGAGGAAGCCACAATCAAGGGAGTGGGTACCACAATCAAAATTGGAGAGAAAATCATCAACAAGGAAATAGGGACAACAACAACAATGGAGGAGGTCAAAGATGGAACAACAATTCACAAAACCGGCCACCATACAACCAAAACAACCCACCATACAACCAACAAAACCAACAAAGAAACTACCAAACATACCAACCACCACATCAAAGACCACCACCCAACCAATCACAAGCCCCTCAACTCACATATCCAACCGCCCCCTCCAACCAAGATGAAACACTCCGGACCATCATCCAAGGCCAAAAGGAACTACAAAACACACTTGCTTCCGGTCTCACCAGCCTCACCTCTACACTACAAGCTCTTCTTGCACGAATAGACACATCATCAAATCCCACTCCTCAACCCCCAATCCAAAGCGTCATTCCCTCTCAACCTCAACCCAATCCTAAGGGGGGCATCAATGCCATCACCCTGAGATCCGGAACACAATTAAAAGAGAAGGGAGCAAAGGATTCAAATCCCATCACAATCACTCAAAAGAAGGAGAGAATAGATATAGAAGAGGTAGTGGAAAAGGAGACACCACAAGTCATAGTTGAGGATGAAACTCAACCAACAAAAGAGACCCCCAAGACTAAGAGAACCTTGGAAGAAGAAATTGCTCAACCACTCCCATTTCCAACACTTGCAAAGAAAGCTAGGAAGCGCATAGAACTCGACCCCAAAATGGTAGAAATGTTCAAGAAAGTTGAGGTAACCATCCCCCTCTTTGATGCTATCCATCAAGTTCCTAGATATGCAAAATTCCTTAAAGATCTATGCATGAACAAGGATAGGATTCTTGAATTGGAAACCATCCCATTGGAGAGTTCTATTTCTGCTTTAATGGGAGCATTGCCCGAGAAGTGTGATGATCCGGGCCCTTGTATGGTCACTTGCACCGTCAGTGGAGTTCAATTCGTAGATTGTATGTGTGACCTCGGAGCATGTGTTAGCATCATGCCTCTCTCTGTCTACCGGGTATTGAAGTTACCACCACTAAAAAGGTCGACGGCGAGATTTGTCCTAGCGGATAAAAGCATAATAACCGTGACGGGTGTTGCGGAAGATGTATTGGTGAATATCAAAGGGTTGGTATTTCTGATTGACTTCTATGTCCTTGAAATGCCATCAAGTGAAACTTAGAGAGCATCATCCATCCTACTTGGAAGACCATTTTTGAGAACTTCTAGATTTAAGCTAGATGCTTACTCGGGAACATACTCATTTGAGATAGATGGGAGAGTCGTAAGTTTTAGCCTAGAAGAAGCAATGAAGCATCCACCGGAAAATCACTCTCTATTCCGGTGTGACCCAATTGACAACATTGTTGCCGAAGTGCACCTTGCAAAGTTAGATGAGAAGTACATGATTGAAGAGGCAAATGAAGATCCAAGCAAATTAAACACCACACACCATACAAACCATCCGGAAACTCAAACATCAAATCATGACAAAAAGATGAAATTGAAGCCACTACCCCCCCTACCTAAGGTACTCATATCTTGATGAAGCCCAAAAGCTCCCCGTGATAATCGCACAAGAGCTTACTCCTCAACAAGAAGAAAAGTTGCTAGAGGTATTGAGAAAAAATAAAAGGGCAATCGGGTGGAGTTTGGCAGATCTAGTGGGAATAAGCCCCCAAGTATGCGAGCACCGCATATTCCTTGAAGAAGGAGCAAGACCGGTCCGACAACCTCAAAGGAGACTTAATCCAACCATTCTTGAGGTGGTGAAGAAAGAGGTCACTCGGCTACTTGAAGCGGACATCATCTATCCTATCTCGGATAGCAAGTGGGTAAGCCCGGTCCAAGTGGTGCCAAAGAAATCCGGGGTGACCACAATCAAAAATGAAAGCGGTGAACTTATAGCAACAAGAGTGCAAAATTCTTGGAGAATATGCATAGACTACCGAAGGTTGAATGCGGCCACAAGAAAAGATCACTTCCCACTACTGTTCATCGATCAAATGCTTGATCGACTAGCTGGTAAATCATATTATTGCTTTCTTGATGGTTACTCCGGATACTTCCAAACACACATTGCTCTAGAAGACCAAGAAAAAACAACATTTACTTGCCCCTTTGGAACGTATGCTTACAAATGTATGCCATTTGGCCTATGCAACGTACCGGCAACGTTTCAAAGATGCATGATGAGCCTATTTGCGGACTTTCTAGAGCAATGTATGGAAGTCTTCATGGACGACTTTAGCGTGTACGGTGATTCATTTGATCATTGCTTAGGTAACCTTGAAAAAGTCTTAGAGAGATGCACCAAAACAAACCTTGTCTTAAATTTTGAAAAGTGTCATTTCATGGTCAAACAAGGCATTGTTTTGGGGCACATAGTTTCAAAAGAAGGAATCTCCGTAGATTCGGCAAAAATAAATGTCATATCTAGTTTACCTTACCCCTCCTCCAAGAGGGAAGTCCGCTCTTTTCTTGGACATGCAGGATTCTACCGGAGATTCATCAAAGACTTTAGCAAGGTAGCCCTACCTCTCTCTCGACTACTGCAAAAGGACACTGAATTTGAGCTAAGCAAGGAATGTATGGAAGCATATGACAAACTTAAAGTGACATTGACACAAGCTCCTATTGTGCGAGGACCGAATTGGGCTCAACCATTTGAAATCATGTGTGATGCTTCGAATTATGCGATGGGAGCCGCGTTAGCACAACGCGAGGGTAAGATTCCCTATGTCATAGCTTATGCTTCAAAGACACTAGACGGAGCCCAATCCAACTACACTACTACCGAGAAGGAACTCCTAGCTATTGTTTTTGCTTTGGACAAGTTCCGAGCCTATCTTCTTGGTTCCAAGGTAGTAGTGTTCTCGGATCACGCGGCACTAAAGTATTTGTTGGCCAAAAAGGAATCAAAACCGAGATTAATTCGTTGGGTGCTTTTGTTACAAGAATTTGACTTGGAGATCAAGGATAGGAGTGGTTCCCAAAACTTAGTGGTGGACCATCTAAGTCGCCTCGAACACACAAAAGGCGACACCACTCCTATCAATGACTCCTTTCCTCTAGATAGTTTGCACGCAATCTCGGAAGTAGTTCCTTGGTATGCCCCAATAGCAAACTACTTGGTTTCACGCACCTTCCCTCCCAATCTCAACAAACATCAAAAGGATAAGCTGAAAAGCGAATCCAAATACTATGTTTGGGACGATCCCTATTTGTGGAGGTGTGGAGCGGACCAAATAGTGCGACGATGCATACCTCAAACCGAATTCCAAGCAATCTTAGACGCCTGCCATTCTTCCGAAGGAGGTGGCCACTACGGCCCCCAAAGAACGGCAAGAAAGGTCCTTGATTGCGGATTTTGGTGGCCAACCCTTCTCAAAGATTCTTCCCTCTATTGCAAATCTTGTCCCCAATGCATTCGGTTTGGAAATATTTCTAAGAAGGACGAAATCCCCCAACAAAATATGCTTTTTTGTGAAATCTTTGATGTATGGGAATCGACTTCATGGGACCATTTCCAAATTCCAATGGCTTTCTCTACATCTTGTTAGCCGTCAATTATGTGTCAAAATGGGTGGAGGCAATCCCCACCCGGACAGATGATGCCCATGTTGTTTATTCTTTTGTGAGGAATAATATCATTTGTCATTTTGGCTCCCCAAGAGCAATCATAAGTGATCAAGGATCCCATTTTTGCAACAAAAAAATGGACGGCCTCATGAGAAAGTATGGCATCATACACAAAGTCACCACGGCCTACCACCCTCAGACAAACGGCCAAGCCGAGGTGTCTAACCGGGAAATTAAACATGTGTTGGAAAGGATTGTGAAGCCGAATAGGAAAGATTGGAGCGCTAAACTCTCCAATGCACTTTGGGCATATCGAACGGCTTACAAAACACCCATTGGCATGAGCCCTTTTATACTTGTATATGGTAAAGCATGCCATCTACCGGTAGAAATCGAACACAAAGCTTATTTGGCCATAAAGGAATGCAATATGAGTTTGGGTGGAGCCGGAGTAGAGAGAAAGCTTCAATTGGCGGAATTGGAGTGCTTGAGATTAGAAGCCTATGACAATTCTAGACTCTACAAGGAAAAGATGAAAGCCATTCATGACAAGAACATTAGGAGAAGGGAATTTAGACCCGGTGAACTAGTGCTCCTTTACAACTCAAGGTTGAGATTACTACCCGAAAAGCTTAGATCAAGATGGGATGGACCTTACCAAGTAGAGAAAGTAGAACCTTACGGGGTCTATCACTTGCGCCACCCATCAAGTCCGGACATTTTCAAGGTGAATGGGCACAGTCTCAAATTGTACCATGGTGAGCAAAGAAAGAACTCCAAGGAATTTGAAGTGTTCCTCTTGAGGGATGCATCTCTTGAACAAGAACTTTAAGCTAGTGGACGTCCAACTTAAGGACGGTAAACAAAAGTACTAGGTGGGAGACACCCCACCATGGTAAGATCTACCATTTGTACATAGCCATTGAATTCTTCTTTGATTGATACTTGCTTACTACTTGACTTCATATTTGGTAGCTAGGTGATCGATGAAGTTGTAGCTAGATTTCGTTTCAAATTTTGTTTCATTTGTTGAGTTCATTTGGTACTTTATCATTTCAAAACATCCTTCTATAGTACCTAAAGTGGTTGTTTGAAGGGCTGAAATGCTGAAAGTGGTGCGAGAACATGCAACTTTGAAAAAGGCACCCTTCTGCGCGTGCGCGCACCTAACGCGCATGCGCCCATGAAGCATTTCCGACCATCCACGCGGATGCGCGATGTGCGCGGACGCGTGGATTGCAAGAAGTACCCCTCCATACATATTCCAGAGAGTTAGGCCACTCTCACGCCTGCACCATGCCTGAGGCACAGGCCGCTCACGCGTGTGCGCACATGGCGCGTACGCACTCTTTGACAAATCCTCAGATCGACGCGCTAGCCCACCTCGCGCGCGGGCGCCGATCGCCCCTGTGCACTCCTGGTACATATTCCAGAGAATTAGGCCACTCTCGCGCCTGCACTAAGCCACCAGCCCACCACCTCTACCGCGTGCGCGCACTAGGCGCCAACGCGCCCACATGCCCGCAACGCGAGGCACGTGCACGCGCCCATGCCGCGCACGCGTCCCTTGCCCCTGTGCAATCCTGGCACATATTCCAGAGAGTTAAGCCAACCCCAAGCCTATCTCAAGCCTGGGGCATAATCAGATTGTCGCGCGCACACCGTGCGCGCGCGCGCCATCACTCCACCCCGCTTCCTTGCGCTAGCGCGCCCCGTGCGCGCACGCGTGGGTGACCGACGTAAACCTAATGGGGAGCACACTTGCTCCCTTCATTCTTCTTCTCCCTTTTTCTTCTTACCTCCTCTACTACCCATTTACCTACTACTATTTCTCCTCCCAAACAACCACCCCCTACCATCACCTCCGGCGACCACCCACCTCCGGTGGCCCCTACATTGCCCCCTCCATTCTCCATCATTCCAATCCACAACTTCCTCCCCCATACCCTTTTCCATCTCTCTCAAGGTACTATACTAGGCTCCCCTCTTGCTCTACTTCTCTCTTCTGCTTCTTAGTCAATTAATTTCATTCTCTTTTAGGTAGTCTCTTTCTTTTCCCCCTCTTTTGAGCCCCTCACTTCTTTGGGGTGTTTTTGGCTCCTTTTCCATTTAAGTCTTCATAGGCACTTGGGTCATAACTTCTCTTGTATTGATGGATGAGATGTGTTGCATGATTTTCTTATAACCACTGTGCATTGTAGTGATTAATGTTGGTTTGTGGAATGTTACATTGCTCCCCCCCCATCTATTTACATACTACAAAAGGATGCACCCCAAGTGTTTGAAGAAATGCATACATGATACTTTTTAAACTCATTGTGACTCATTGCTTCTTAACTAGTCACTTTTGGGTGCACCTTCACATTCTACAATCCACCCACTCACCATTTCATAAATTACTTCCCACTTTTGGTATTTGAGGGTGTATGCTTCTCATGCCTTCTCCTTGCATGCCTACACTACCCCTATACCACATGCCAATGATTTGCCTTGCTCATCACATGTTATCTTCGTTACATGTCGCAGCTGTCATGTAATAAGGATACCCATATTCTTACGGCACAATTTCTCATTTGCATAATCATATTCAATTACGCTTCTTTGGGTTTGATGTTATCTCCTTTCTTTACTATCATAGGATGGTCATCAAAAAGAGCAACGAGAAAGCCCCGAAGAAGCCAGCATCCAATAGAGCACGCCAGGAACTAACGGCCAAGCCAATCCTAAAGAAGGCTAAGGGCCCCGTTGATGTTCTAGAGAAGGACAACCCTCCGAAGAATCCAAACAAGTTCCCTAATCGCTACTGCGAACTTGTTTACTCAAGGATGATTGAAAGGAATTATCACCCAGAGCCTCTTCTAGACCTACCGGCCCACCTCACTCCGATAGTGATGCCACACATTGATCGGAGGCAATGGAGGTTCCTCTTGAGGCAACCCAAGGAGGTCAATTTATCATGGGTGGTGGAATTCTACACCAACTACCACTCACCCCTTCTCACATCAATCTTTGTGCGCCAGAAGCAAGTGTCAATCACAGTGGAAGCCATCCGAGGAGTCCTTGGGATTGGGCCGTTAGCAGATGGGTATGATGCCTATCAAGAAGTCTTGACAGCATGCGACGACCGTGAGTTCGATTGGAACGCAGTCCTCCGCGTAATTGCTTCACCCGAAGCATGTTGGATTCGGGGGACCATAAAGCAAAGACCAAAAGGTTTAGATGCACGCTCCCTCACTCAAGAAGCCACGGTATGGGCCGAAATTCTAGCTCACTACGTGCTCCCAAGCACCCATGGGTCATCCATTACCGCCAAGCTTGCCTTATTGATATGGTGCATCTTAACCGAGAAACCGGTCGACATTTCGCATGCCATTCGCTAATCCATGGGGCGCATTTATGCCAAGGGAAATCTACCATTCCCCGCTATGGTGACCGAATTAGTGGCGGCAGCCGGCGTCCACCGAGAGGCTAAGGATAGGAGGACCTCAATCCCGGTCGAGGGCGATGTTATTCCGACCAAGAGGTGCCTCAAGCCTCCGGAAGTCACCAAGGACATTGGACTACCCACACCAACTCGCAACACCACTACATCATCCACGCCACAAAAATCAGCCACCCAACGCCTTGAAGACCTTCACAAGAAGTTAGACCGTTATGAGAGGCGTAACCAACGCCGATATGCTCACGTGAAGAAACTTCTAAGCATTGTCATCCCACCTATGGAGGAACCAGATATCTCCACATCCATCGCAACTTCAAGCAGAAGTAGCGATGACAACGGAGATGAAGGACACTCGGGACTCGGCCATTGCCACCCATTGCGCATCACCTCTAGCACGGAGGATCGTGCTAAGTTTTAAGTGTGGGGAGGTCGGCCGACCGATCTCCGTAGGTAACACCCAAATAAATTTTCGTTTTCTGAACTCCTTTGTAGTAGGATAAGTTGCATGATTAGGTTTTCTTTGATATCATTTGCGTGATAAGTTTACTTGGTTGGAACAATGAAACTCTCTCTTAGGAAACTAATACTTTGGGGCAACCTTGACATTGCCAATTTTGAATATCTTGATGCCAAACTTGCTTGAAGAACTGTATTTTGGAACATGAATTTTGAGTTAAGAACACAAGCTAGTGAGCTTTGAGCCTTGTCTTGTGGCTACATCTTATAGTCACTTATTCTCCTTCTTGTGTGCAATTGTTTTCTCTCTATGAGTGTAATCCTTGCTTTGTTTGAGTCTATATGTCCATTATTCCTTGTATTCATGCATTTATATGATTGAGGCCATCACTTCATTAGCCCACCTACCAAATAGCCTTACCCTCTATCTTCCCTTGTTAGCCAAAAATTGAGCCTACGCTTAACCCACTTGTTCTTTAAATTAGCACATTACAAGCCTAATTAGCTTAGGCTAGTGTGTGTGTGAGTATCATTCAAGCGTGGGAACCTTGGGACATTGGGGGAATAAAAGGGGTAGTTTTGTATTGTTATTGAAAATATTGGGAATTGGGTACATACTCATGTATTGGTCAGATGTAAAACCTTATGCATTGATGCTCTTGTAGATAAAAAAAAATGAGAAAAACAAATGAAAAGGAAAATAGAAAAAAAATAATATGAAAAGAAAGAAAAAAAAAGAGAAGAGAGAAAAAAAAGGGGAAGGAATAAAAAGGGGACAAAATGCCCTAAAGCAAAGTGCAGCTTAATAAGATCGATGCATAAGTGTTGTGAAATGAAAAAGAAAATACATGAGTATGTGAAAAAGTGTAGAATGGGTAGTTAGATTAGAACTCAATTGTATAGGATGTCATAGGTTAGGTGGAAAGTTTAAAGCTTATCAAAGATTCAAATTTCAAGCTCACTTAACCATATATGCATCCTTCCTTAACCCTAGCCCCATTACAACCAAAGAAAAGACTTCATGATAGATGTATGCATGCATGAAATATATGTTGATTGATTAGATGAGGAACAATTCTTGGAAAGCATGATTAGGAGAAAATTGAGAGAATCAACCCTAGACACTCGAGCGAATAGAGTGTAAACACTTCCGGTGAGGGTTCAATGACTCTAATTCATGATTCCCGGCTCTCACGAGCATGCTTCATGTAAAGTTGCATATATTGCACTTGATGCTCAAAAATTGGTGAATCCCATATATTGACCGCCACCGTGCCCTATATGCTTGCATATATCTTAGGAAGGTTGATTTGTTCCTAACCAAGTAGATGGTAGCACTAGTCGTAGTTGTATTCACGTAATTAGGTTGCACCTCATGAGTCTTATACCTTTATGATCCTTCGGTCTTTTGCGTTTCTCTTGCATTTCTCTAAGCATGAGGACATGCTAGAATCTAAGTGTGGGGAGGTTGATAAACCCCATTTTGAGGGTTTATCTTGTATCGATTTCAGAGGTTTTATCAATGATTCCACACGCTTTTCATATGAAAATACAAGACTTTGTGCTCCTTTCCTAACTTTTGCCTCATGGATGAAAACATGCTTATTTTGCACTAAATTAGATACATTTCTAATCTTCTCTTGGTGCCGTTCGATGCCGTGACCTGTGTGTTAAGTGGTTTCAGAATATAGGGCAGGGATGAACCGGAAGAGAGAAGGAGAATGGGCGCGAAGGAAAGGAGCATGAGAAATTGAGCTTTGGAAACTTCAGCAAGGGCGCGTGCGCGTACTTGGCGCGCCCGTGTGGATTGTGCAGCTAGATTCAACTTTGTAGTTTTGGATTTTTTTAATTTCTTGAGAAGTTCATTTCCATTGTTGTTCTTTGTTAATTATTGTTAGTTCCTTGTGTTGAAGCACTTTCAATTCTACTTCCTTCTCATTTTTTACTATGCCTTTTATCCTTGCTCATCAATTGTTTGATAAAATGCCAACATTGGTTATGGAGTAAAAGTTTCTTACTTGGCATAGGGTTTGGGTCATTAGAAAGAGTTGAATAGTTTATGTCAATTGTTGATTTGGAATTAGAAATTGCTAATTGACTTGGAGTGCACTAAAGCTAGATTTCCCTAAGGTAAAAACTAGGACTTGTGACTCAAGTTAATTACTCTCATTTGACTTTCCTCTATACCTAGGGGTTAACTAAATGAAGCAAGGCCTAATTGTTGTCATCATTGAAGGGACTATAAGGATAGAATTTCTAATGCCAACCCTAGGCCAAGTCTTCTAAAAATTGATTGCTTGTTTGTCATTTATTTTGCTAAACCTTCAAAAGAACCACAATAAGGCTTCCTAATCGATAAGATGCATGCTCTAGCAATTCCAAGGGAGGACGACTCGGGGGACTAGTACTCTCGGTTATAGATTGTAGGATTGTTTGATGCGAAGTTTGAATGTCGATTAGACTATACTCACGATTATATCCATTATTGAATTCTATATCGGCATGATAAATTTCGTTCATCACTGCTCTAAGGAGAGTTACTCTCAAGGAAGTGGGTGCTCCGGACTTTGTTCTTCAACCTCTTCACATGCTTCACCCAAACTTGAATGCAAACTTTGAGCTTAAAACCGCTTTGATCAATCTTCTACCAAAGTTCCACGGACTTTCCACACAAGATCCTATTAGACACCTTAAGGATTTTCAAGGTGTATGCGCAACAACTAGGCGGGAAGGTTCCGATGAGGTTGCTATATGGTTGTTTGCCTTCCCATTTTTTCTTGAGGGAAGAGCCAAAGAGTGGTTCTACACTTTGCCTAGTGATGTTGTTACCAATTGGGACTTGCTTAGAAGAGAGTTCCTAGATAAATTCTTTCCCATGGAAGTGACGGACAAGCTAAGGAAAGAGATTTCATGCATTGTACAAGGTGAGATGGAGACTCTATACGAGTATTGGGAGTGGTTTCGCAAGCTCCTTGACTCATGTCCAAACCACATGATTGACACTCAAGTGTTGCTTAGCTCTGTGTGCCAAGGAATGAGACCTCAAGACAAAACTCTATTAGATGCTTCAAGCAATGGTTCTTTGTCAAAGTATAGGACAGCGGAGGAGGCATGGCAACTCATTACCGACTTGGCCGAGTCCACTCAACCTGCTAGATGAAGGACCAACCATCCAAAGACCGTAAATGAAGTATACTCTAGTAGTGAGACCGCTGCCCTTGCCAAATCCTTGGGTGAGATGACAAGCCTTCTTAAGTAACTCCAAATAAATCAATAACAACCTCCATTTCATCAATAACAACATCAACCTCTACCACCTCCTCAACAACAAAGCCAACAATTGGTCCCCCAAAAAGTGTGCGGTATTTGCTCTTGCTATTCCCACTACACGGATGAATGTCCAAGTCTCCAAGAAGACAATACTTTGGCGGCTACCCATAATTTCTATGACCGTCCGAATCAAGAATACTACCAACAAGGCGGCAATTGCAACCAAGGGTATCCCCAACAAGGAGGCAATTACAATCAAGGGGGTAGCAACTATAATCAATCTGGGGAGATAATTCCAACCAAGGATGGCAGAACAATTATCAACAACGAGGTAGGCACAATGGAGGAAATCAAAGATGGAACAATAACTCACAAAACCGATACTCACAAAAACAACCATACCCCCAACAAAACCAAGGAAGAAACTACCAAACCTATCAACCACCACATCAAAGACAACCACCTCAACCTAGTCAATCACAAGGCCCTCAAATCACATACCCTTCTGATGTGTATTTTCGGAAAATGAATTCCAAACACACAAAACTAACCGGCAAGTGCACCGGGTCGCATCAAGTAATAAAACTCACGGGAGTGAGGTCGATCCCACAGGGATTGAAGGATTGAGCAATTTTAGTTTAGTGGTTGATTTAGTCAAGTGAATCAAGAGTTGATTTGGGTGATTTGTGATCGGCAGAAACTAAATTGCATGAAATTAAAAGGGAGAGGGACAATCGCAGTAAATTAAAGAACTGAGAAGGTAAATGTGCTGAATCTTAAAGAGCAAGAAATTAAATGGCAGAAACTTAGAACGCAAGAAATGTAAATTGTAGAATCTTAAAGTGCAAGAAATGTAAATGGCTTGAATTGTAAAGGGAATTGGGAATTGGATTTGCAGAATTTGAACAAGGAAAAATAAATTGCATTAATCAGATAAGTAGAAGGTGACTTGAATTGAACCGGATCTCAAACGGAAATGTAAATGAACTTGAAAAGCTTTAAACAGATAATTTAAAATGCAAACTCCAGATCTCAGGACCCAAGAGACTAGATAACTGAGTCTAGATCTCAATGCCTTCCTAGATCCAAATGTAGAATTCAATTGCAAGAAATTAAAGATCAAAATAGAAGAAAGCTTGAATGTAAATCTCAATTCTCCAATGGTGCAGTAAAAGAAACAGAAAGAGATCTCAAGGTGAGATTGAGACAGAATTTTCCCAATTCTCAACACCCAAGACTCAAGACAAGTGTAATTGAAATTGAAAACTAGAAAACTAAGAGGAAGAGAATTCAATTCTCCTCTCCGAAACTCAGAAACTCAAAATAATTCAAAACCAAAAGCTCTCCAAAACTACTCAGCAAAAGTAAAAGGAAAAGCTTCTCTAAAACTTAAATCCTAAGCTATTTATACACTTTCTTCAAATGGTCTTCAAGCTTTGAATTGGGCCTTTTCTCTTGATGGAATTGGGTTGATAAAGGCCTTGGTTGATTGCTCTTGGAGTTGGAGAAAGATCCATTGTGAACCGGGTTGAAATCATGAAAGTTTGAGTAAAAGTTTGAGTAAAAGTTTGAGGCAAACTTTTACTCAAACTTTTTATACCAGATGGCTTCACTTGCTGCTACCAACGTTTGGGCTAAAGTTTAAGGTCAAACTTTTGCTCAAACGTTGGCCCCCTTGTGTATATGTGTGGCGCCAACGTTTGCCAAAAAGCTTGAGGCAAACGTTGGCGCAAACTTTTCTCCTCCAGGGTGTGCAAGTGTGGCGCCAACGTTTGCCAAAAAGTTTGAGGCAAACGTTGGCGCAAGCTTTTCTCCTCCAGGGTGTTGGTTTTGTGATTCCAACGTTTGCCAAAAAGTTTGAGGCAAACGTTGGCTCAAGCTTTTCTCCCAAAAGTTTGAGCTAAAGTTTGAGGCAAACTTTTGCTCAAGCTTTTTTCCTCTGAAGTGTTTTCAATTCTTCCAAAAGTTTGAGCTAAAGTTTGAGGCAAACTTTGGCTCAAGATTTTTTTCTCTGGCATATTTTCAACTCTTCTAAAAGTTTGAGCTAAAGTTTGAGGCAAACTTTGGCTCAAACTTTTTGTTCTCTCTTGCTCCTAGCCATTCCTTCTTCCTTCAACCTTCTTCAAAACTCTTTCCACCTATCATCAATCAATCAAAACAATCAAAGCTATGCCCCAAATCATGAGATTGTGTTTCTTTCATAATATATGACAATTATAGCATAAAATCTCATAAAAGTGCATGAATTCATACATGGTTGATTGAATCAAATGAAACATGGAAATCTACCCAATTGGCTTGCTTATGGCTTAAGAAAGTGCATAAAATCAATTGAAAACAAAAGAAAAAGGCTAGTGAAACTAGGCTAAGATGACTTGTCATCACAACACCAAACTTAAAGCTTGCTTGTCCCCAAGCAAGAAAAGAATTATTGAGAAGAAAGAATGAAATGGAAGAGGATGTTCATGCTAGCAGTGTATTATTGGTAGTTCATGGGGTTTTATGTGGATATGTAAACACTCACTTCTTATTGACTTTTAGGCCTAGAGAGTCTCCTTCAAGCATCAAGCAACACACTGCTATGACCTCTCATTATTCCTTTGTCCTTGACTATTATTTTTCTCTATAAGCTTTAGTTCAGTGTCATGTGTAACAAGTTCTTTTCTTTCTTTATACTTGACACATTATTCACTATAGACACTTGGCTCACATTCCTTCTTAAAACATTGATGCCCAGCACCTCTTTGGGTTACTAAAGGCCTTGTAGTTAGGTTGCTCTTGATAGTGGACTTTCAGCTGATGATCCCGGGTTAGTTAACCCAAGTCACCGAGTGTTGATGCACTCCAAAGAACTTAATAATCCAAGCAGATCCTAGTACAAAGACACCACAGGCATATATTATAAGGTTCAAGCTATTGGTGTCTAGCTTTACTTCTTTTTTTTTTCTTTTATTCTATTGCCAATTTTTTTGCCTTTTCTTTTCTCTGTTTGTTTTTCTTTTTAACCAAGGACTTTTATTTGATTGAGATTCATAGACAGTAGGCCACTTTCTACTTAGAAGGAGACATCCTAGTTCTCTTATTCACTAAAAGTGAGCTATCATACAATCACACATACATACCACCACTTACTTTTATTGTACTTTTATCTAACAGAGAACTATCTTACTCCACATTCAATCATTTCTTTTATTGAATTAAAGATGCAGGGGACAAAGCATGCTTTTTGTTAAGTGAAAGTAAACATACAAGCATACACTTAGGCTAGCTTACTTATTTTAAATTGAAACAGAAATGATGCAAAGACTACTAAACTAACAGTTACTATTAAGATGGGCATATTCAAACTTCCAATTTAGAGCAATTCAATGCTGATGGAGTTAAGTGACAATACAACCTCTTGGTGGCTTCTTCTTCTTTCTCTCAGCTAATGGTGTGTAGTCCTCCCAAGAGAGTGATTGAATTCCTGCAGTGTTAATGGAAGTTGCTTGTTTCTCAAGCCCTTAGGTGACTGGTTAATGTGCAAGACTTTCTTGTAGGCTTTTGAACTTACTTTGGTGTGTGAACACCAAACTTAGTCTCTTGCCATGTTTCTTATGCATTAAAATAACCATATGTGAAAACCTAAGTCTTTGCTAAAGGTAATAAAACTAAAACTAGAAACAGACAATGATTAAATGATTTATCAGATTGTTTGGAGCTAGTAACCCTTTATGCAGAAGGTGAGAATGTGCTTTTAAATGAGATTTTGGTGGAACACCAAACTTAGAATCCTTTATTCTCCCTTAAATTGTTTTGGTGTGAAACACTAAACTTAGCTCCTTGCAATACATACCAATCATTTAACCTTTTTATTGAAATAGCTATGAAAAGAAAATTACCTCAGGTTGGGTTGCCTCCCAACAAGCGCTTCTTTATTGTCATTAGCTTGACATTGGGGCTTTCTTTTATGGTGGTTGATGATTGTAGTGCCTCAATTTGTCTCCCCTGACTGTGATCCTCCTCTTTGTTCCTTGGTGTTCAATTTCAGCATGCTCTAATGAGAGTATATTGCTGACAGTGTAATAGTCATCAGTCTGTTGGCTTGCTCCTAGTTGTTGATAAATCAATTGCACTTTATCACCTTTGGAAAGCCCTTCTGTTGGAATCTTTTTGTTCTTCCAACCTCTTTTTGTTTTGTTTCTGTGTTTCTTCATTTCTTTTGTTGATCTTTCTTCTCTAGCCGTAGGCTTACTTTGGAGATCTCTCTTCTTAGTGGCTAAGATTCCAATATCCTCTTGAACTTCTTCATTCTTCTGCACAATCTTTTGCCTTGGGATGTTGCTGTGAATCACCTTATTACTTTCTTCCTTTAACTGTGATTCTCCCTTGTCGAGTTCCATATAGTCTTTCTTCTCATCACTGAACTGCGCTTCTGGTAATACTTTCAGAGTGACACTCTTATCATGCATTCTGAGAGTTAATTTTCCTTGCTCTACGTCTATGATAGCCCTGGCAGTGGCCAAGAACGGTCTCCCAAGTATGATGGAGTCACTTTCATCCTCATCTGAATCTAGAACCATAAAATCTGCAGGGTATATGAATTTGTCCACCTTGACTAGAAGGTTTTCAATTACACCCCTGGGGTATACCATTGACTTATCTACCAGCTCTAGAGACATGTGTACCGGTTTAACTTCCTCTATATGCAGCTTTTTCACCAAAGAGGAGGGAATTAAGTTAATACTTGCTCTTAGATCGCACATTGCCTTAGTGATGGTTAATTCCCCAACGGTGCAAGGTAGCAAGAAGCTCCCAGGGTCTTCAAGCTTAGGAGGAAGCCCTTTTTAAATCAAAGCCCTGCATTCTTCAGTAAGCAGTATGGTCTCTTTCTCGTCCCAACTTCTTTTCTTGTTGATAAGCTCCTTCAAAAAATTGGCATACAGAGGCATTTGCTCAAGTGCTTCAGCCAAGGGAATATTGATCTCCAGCTTTTTGAAAGACTCAAGGAACTTATGAAAATGTTGGTCCTTAGTCTCTTTGCTGAATCTCTGGGGATATGGTAGTGGAGGTGTGATGCTCTTTCCTACTTGCTGCTGGCCCTGAATCACTTCTTTTGAATTGTGTGGTTGGTTGTTCTTCTCTTTGAGTTTCTCAGTGCTCTTGTTTGGCATCACAACTTGATCCTTGGCTTCATCTGCCTTTGTTTGCTTTTCATCTTCTATTGGTCTTTTGCTGCTCTCTGCTTGCTTCTTTGTAGTGTCATTGTCGCTCATCAATGTTCTCCCACTCCTTAATTATATCGCCTTGCATTCTTCCTTAGGATTTGGGATTGTGTCACTCGGCAGTGAGCTTGAAGGTCTCTCAACAGAAATCTGCTTGGAGATTTGCCCAATCTGCCTCTCTAGGCTCTTCATGGAGGCTTCATGGTTCTTGGTTGTCATTTCCTGGTGTTTCCACATTTTGTCTATCAAAGTTTCGAAGTTAGTGAGTCTTTGAGATTCAGGTGATGCTTGTGGTGGGTTGTGAGATGTGGATGGTGGATGGTGGGCATTTTGGTTGGTGGGTTGGTTATTGGATTGGTAATGGTTGGGGTTGGGGTAGTTGTTTTGAGGTTTTCTGTAAGGGTTTTGGTTAGTTTGCTGCTGTTTGTGGTTTTGGTTGTTTCTTGAAGCGTTTTGGTTTGAGTTCCTCTGCCATGGTTGTTGGTTCTGGTTGTGATTATCTCCCCATCTAAGGTTTGGGTGGTTCTTCCAGGATGGATTGTAGGTATCACCATAAACTTTATTCTGTCCAGAATTTTGGTTGTGCATGTACTGGACTTGTTCTTGCTGCTGCTCCTCTTGAGTTTCTTCATTTTGCCCCCATGTGGATGATGGTTGGCTTGTGTTAACTGCTGCAACTTGGAGGCTATCAATCCTCTTGCCCATTTGCTCAAATTGTTGTTGAATTTGCTGCTGCATCATCTTATTTTGAGCCAAGATTGAGTCCACTCCTTCTAACTCCATTACTCCTCTCCTTTGTGATGGTTGGCGGTTTCTTTGATGAGCAAAGAAATATTGATTGTTGGCCACCATGTCCACAAGATTCTGGGCTTCTTCAGCAGTTTTCATCAGTTGTAGTGAACCTCCAGCAGAATGATCTAATGCCTCTTGAGATTTCAATGTCAGGCCTTCATAGAAATTTTGCAGCACATCCCATTCATTGAACATCTCTGGAGGACACTTTCTGATTAAGGCTTTATATCTCTCCCATGCTTCATACAATGATTCGGCATCTAATTGTGTGAATGTCTGCACCTCGGTTTTCAACTTGATGACTCTTTGGGGTGGATAGAATTTGGCTAGAAATTTAGTCACCAAGTCATCCCAACTAGTGATACTTCCTTGGGGAAAAGTTTCAAGCCATTGTGCGGCCTTGTCTCTTAATGAGAACGGGAACAGCAGAAGCTTGTAAGTTTTAGGATTCACGCCATTGGATTTGACAGTGTCACAAATCCTTAAGAAGATAGATAGATGTTGATTTGGATCCTCCAATGGTCCTCCCCCAAACGAGCAGTTATTTTGGACCAATGTGATGAGTTGTGGCTTCAGTTCAAAGTTATTTGCATTGACATTGGGGGTGAGAATGCTGCTTCCACAATGTCTAGCATTTGCAAAGGTATAGGAGGCCAGTACTCTCCTCTGTTGTGGGTTATTGTTAACCCCTCCTCCTGGATTAGATGGATCTCCTTCCATCTCGTGATATTCTTCCTCAGATTCTTCCTCTCCAACAATATTTTTCCCTCTTTCAGCTCTTCTTAACCTTCTAAGAGTTCTCTGGTCAGTTTCAGATAAAACAGGAATGGATCTCCCTGTACCTGACATACAAACAAAACAAAAGAAACACCACCAGTAACACTTCAATCTATTGCTAGAATGAAGTTTAGTTTAAGCAAAATTTCAAACAGTTAGTGTGTCAGTCAAAAATTAGAGAAACAGAAAAGAAAAAGTGCTTGATCTAGATCTCCACTTCACGTAATCATTGTCAATCTATTTCAATCCCCGGCAACGGCGCCAGAAACTTGATGTGTATTTTCGGAAAACGAATTCCAAACACACAAAACTAACCGGCAAGTGCACCGGGTCGCATCAAGTAATAAAACTCACGGGAGTGAGGTCGATCCCACAGGGATTGAAGGATTGAGCAATTTTAGTTTAGTGGTTGATTTAGTCAAGCGAATCAAGAGTTGATTTGGGTGATTTGTGATCGGCAGAAACTAAATTGAATGAAATTAAAAGGGAGAGGGACAATCGCAGTAAATTAAAGAACTGAGAAGGTAAATGTGCTGAATCTTAAAGAGCAAGAAATTAAATGGCAGAAACTTAGAACGCAAGAAATGTAAATTGTAGAATCTTAAAGTGCAAGAAATGTAAATGGCTTGAATTGTAAAGGGAATTGGGAATTGGATTTGCAGAATTTGAACAAGGAAAAATAAATTGCATTAATCAGATAAGTAGAAGGTGACTTGAATTGAACTGGATCTCAAACGGAAATGTAAATGAACTTGAAAAGCTTTAAATAGAGAATTTAAAATGCAAACTCCAGATCTCAAGACCCAAGAGACTAGATAACCGATTCTAGATCTCAATGCCTTCCTAGATCCAAATGTAGAATTCAATTGCAAGAAATTAAAGATCAAAACAGAAGAAAGCTTGAATGTAAATCTCAATTCTCCAATGGTGCAGTAAAAGAAACAGAAAGAGATCTCAAGGTGAGATTGAGACAGAATTTCCCCAATTCTCAACACCCAATTCTCAAGACAAGTGTAATTGAAATTGCAAACTAGAAAACTAAGAGGAAGAGAATTCAATTCTCCTCTCCGAAACTCAGAAACTCAAAATAATTCAAAACCAAAAGCTCTCCAAAACTACTCAGCAAAAGTAAAAGGAAAAGCTTCTCTAAAACTTAAATCCTAAGCTATTTATACACTTTCTTCAAATGGTCTTCAAGCTTTGAATTGGGCCTTTGCTCTTGATGGAATTGGGTTGATAAAGGCCTTGGTTGATTGCTCTTGGAGTTGGAGAAAGATCCATTGTGAACCGGGTTGAAATCATGAAAGTTTGAGTAAAAGTTTGAGTAAAAGTTTGAGGCAAACTTTTACTCAAACTTTTTATACCAGATGGCTTCACTTGCTGCTACCAATGTTTGGGCTAAAGTTTGAGGTCAAACTTTTGCTCAAACGTTGGCCCCCTTGTGTATATGTGTGGTGCCAACGTTTGCCAAAAAGCTTGAGGCAAACGTTGGCACAAACGTTTCTCCTCCAGGGTGTGCAAGTGTGGCACCAACGTTTGCCAAAAAGTTTGAGGCAAACGTTGGCGCAAGCTTTTCTCCTCCAGGGTGTTGGTTTTGTGATGCCAACGTTTGCCAAAAAGTTTGAGCTAAAGTTTGAGGCAAACTTTTGCTCAAGCTTTTTTCCTCTGGAGTGTTTTCAATTCTTCCAAAAGTTTGAGCTAAAGTTTGAGGCAAACTTTGGCTCAAGCTTTTTTTCTCTGGCATGTTTTCAACTCTTCTAAAAGTTTGAGCTAAAGTTTGAGGCAAACTTTGGCTCAAACTTTTTGTTCTCTCTTGCTCCTAGCCATTCCTTCTTCCTTCAACCTTCTTCAAAACTCTTTCCACCTATCATCAATCAATCAAAACAATCAAAGCTATGCCCCAAATCATGAGATTGTGTTTCTTTCATAATATATGACAATTATAGCATAAAATCTCATGAAAGTGCATGAATTCATACATGGTTGATTAAATCAAATGAAACATGGAAATCTACCCAATTGGCTTGCTTATGGCTTAAGAAAGTGCATAAAATTAATTGAAAACAAAAGAAAAAGGCTAGTGAAACTAGGCTAAGATGACTTGTCATCACCTTCCACTTCTCCCAATCAAGATGATATACTCCGTTCCATTCTCTAAGAACAAAAAAAACTTCAAACTACACTTGCTTCTGGCCTCATCGGTCTTACATCTACTCTCCAAGCTCTTCTAACCCGTATGGAGCCACCTTCTACCTCCACTCCTCAAGCCTCAAGCTCTAGTGCCATACCCTCTCAAACTCTACCCAATCCCAAGGGTGGCATCAATGCAATTACCTTGAGATCCGGAACTCAATTGCAAGAGAGGAGTCCGAAGGCCCCAAGCCTAATAATAGTCACTCAAGATGAGGAGGGAATTGAGATAGAAGAAGTTGAAAAGGAAGATGAGGCACAAGAGGTAGTTGAAGATGAAGTCTCTCAACCAAGAAGTGAAGTCTCCAAAGATGAGAAGGTTTTGGAGAAAATTGCTCAACCAATCCCATTTTCCACATTAGTAAGGAAAGCTAAGATGCGTGTAGAACTTGACCCCAAAATGGTGGAGATGTTCAAGAAAGTTGAGGTAACTATCCCTCTCTTTGATGTTATTGACGAACGGATTTCTGCTAGTAAAGAATTTCACAAATAAGTTCTCGTTGCAAGTATAGTTTCTAAACCAATAGAGAATCCTTTCGTACAAAAGTTTTGGTTGTCACTAAAGCAAACCCAATAAAATTTATAACTGAAGTATTTAAACCTCGAGTCGTCTCTCAAGAAATTGTAGGGAGGTGTAATTATTATTAGTTATGAGATTATATCTTTTTGGGGTTTTTGAAATAGGGAACAAGGAAATAAATTGGCAAGAAAGTAAATTAATAACTAGAAAAAAACTCTTGGCAAGGTATGAGAACTGAAAATCCTATCCTAGTTATCCTTATCAATTGTGATGAGAATTGTCCGTTGCTCCCACTTAGTTAACCCTTACTAAATAAAGGAACGTCAAGTGGACTAATCAATTTGATTACTCAAGTCCTAGTCAACTCCTAAGGAAAGACTAGCTTTAGAGGAATCCAAATTGTTACGGATCCAACCCACGGAACCTACACCCAGAATAACTCCGGACCCGGTCGCCCAGGTCCAAAACCCGCTCCACCACTCAAAGGGCCCGAAACCGGCCTTATAAGAACTCCTAACCAACTTTGAATTCAAATGTCTCCCTTATCTTAGCCAAACAGGATAAGATATGATATTCACCACCACCTATAAATAAAGGAATCTACTCCCTCCAGGTATTCACTCATTCCTCACACCTTATACCTCTCAGATCTATTCTGACTTGAGCGTCGGAGTGTCTTTGCAGGTACCTGACGTGGCAGAAATTGGCTAATTAAGAATTGATATAAGTTGTGCGTTGCAAGTATAGTTCTTAACCAACCAGAAATCCGCTTATCAATTTAGAAAGGTTGTCACAAAAATTAAAATTAAAATACTGGGAGTATGAATCCCAGGTTATCTCCCAACGAGTTGCAGAAAGGTGTGCTATTTTATTATTCAGATATTTTCAGAAAGAGTTTGAGTTGAATAAACAGGAAATTAAATTGGAAAAATTAAGTAATTTAAATAAAAGCCTTGACTGGTTGTAGATTAGTTGGAAGCCCTATTCTTGTTGCAGTACTCTCAAGATTAATTGATAATTGAAGGTCGTTCTGTTTAGTTATCCCTTACTAAATAAGGGAAAGTCAAACAAGTTGGAATGACGTTTCTACTCATAAGTCCTAATCCGCTTACTTGGAAGGATTGGCGTTAGTGACTAGAGAGCCATCCAACAGTAAACCCAATTACAATCTCTCTTTTGAGTATTCCAACTGAAGGGTTCCTTTCAATCAACTCCCCATCAAGTTAGGGAACTACTCGCTCATTGTGATTATGGAACACATAACATAGAAAAGGGAATTAAAGAAAGACATGATAAATAAAACTCAAAGGAATCAATTAAAAATAAAAGTAACTCTTGTATTAATAAATTCTAAAATAATCCAATAGTAAAATTGAGTAAATTAAAGGACATGGAAGAGTAAATCCAAGTAAAGAAAACGAACTAGAATGACGAAGTCTTGATGAGGTAATAACTCTTCTCGATATCCCAATGCAAAGAACAATAGAATATAAAAATCCTAAGAACTGTGAATGTGTAGAGAGAAAACCTAGAGGAGGAGTAAAACTAGATCTAAAAAAAACTAAAACTGTGTAGAATGAATGTTGTTTTTGGTTTCTGCGTGTCCTCTGGCTCTAGTTTGCTTTTCCGGGCCAAAAACTGGGTTAAAACAGGGCCGAAAATTGCCCCCAGCGAATTCTGCAGATTACGCAGATCGCGCATGTCACGCGATCGCGTCATTCATGCGGACGCGTCATGCGGCATTTTGCTTTGCCATGCAGGTGCGTCGTCCACGCCTCCGCGTCACTTGTGCTATTCCAATCCGCGCGGTTGGTGCACGAGTTGTGAATCACACTTTTCACAACGCGTACCACTAACCAGCAAGTGCACTGGGTCGTCCAAGTAATACCTTACGTGAGTAAGGGTCGAATCCCACGGAGATTGTTGGTTTGAAGCAATCTATGGTTATCTTGTAAATCTTAGTCAGGAAGTCAATTATGTTTATCAGTTGAATTATGAATAACCAAGAGAGCATAAATTAAAGGTTACTTGTTGTGCAGTAATGGAGAATATGTTGGAGTTTTGGAGATGCTTTGTCTTCTGAATCTCTGCTTTCCTCTGTCTTCTGACTCACGCACGCACGTCCTCCTATGGCAAGCTGTATGTTGGTGGATCACCGTTGTCAATGGCTACCTTCCATCCTTCCAGTGAAAACTACGCTCACGCGCTCTGTCATAGCACGGCTAATCACCGGTTGGTTCTCGATCCGGTTGGAATAGGATTTACTATCCTTTTGCGTCTGTCACTAACGCCCAGCCTTCAGGAGTTTGAAGCTCGTCATAGTCATTCAATCCTTGAATCCTACTCGGAATACCACCGACAAGGTTTAGACTTTCCGGATTCTCATGAATACCGCCATCAGTTCTAGCTTATACCACGGAGATTCTGATTAAGGAATCTAAGAGATACTCATTCAATCGTATATAGAACAGAGGTGGTTGTCAGGCACGCGTTCATGGTTTGAGGAAGGTGATGAATGTCACGGATCATCACCTTCATCACAGTTAAGTGCGAATGAACATCTTAGATAGGAACAAGCGTGTTTGAATGGAAAACAGAAATACTTGCATTAATTCATTGAGACACAGCAGAGCTCCTCACCCCCAACAATGGGGTTTAGAGACTCATGCCGTCAGAGAATACAAAGTTTAGATCTGAAAATGTCATGAGATACAAAATAAGTCTCTAAAAGTTGTTTAAATACTAAACCAGTAGCCTAGGGTTACAAAATATGAGTGGACTATGATGGGTGATGCAGAGATCCACTTCTGGGGCCCACTTGGTGTGCTGGGGCCCACTTGGTGTGTGCTGGGGCTGAGACTTTAAGCTATTCACGTGCAGAGGCCATTTGTGGAGTTGAACGCCAGTTTTTGTGCCAGTTTGGGCGTTCAACTCCAGTTTTTTATCCTTTTCTGGCGCTGGACGCCAGAATTGGGCAGAGGACTGGCGTTGAACGCCAGTTTACGTCGTCTATTCATGTGCAAAGTATGGACTATTATATATTTCTGGAAAGCCCTGGATGTCTACTTTCCAACGCAATTGGAAGCGCGCCATTTCGAGTTCTGTAGCTCCAGAAAATCCACTTTGAGTGCAGGGAGGTCAGAATCCAACAGCATCAGCAGTCTTTTTTCAGCCTGAATCAGATTTTTGCTCAGCTCCTTCAATTTCAGCCAGAAAATACCTGAAATTACAGAAAAACACACAACTCATAGTAAAGTCCAGAAATATGAATTTTTCCTAAAAACTACTAGGAATAGACTAAAAACTAACTAAAACATACTCTAAACTATATGAAATTATCCCCAAAAAGCGTATAAAATATCCGCTCATCACAACACCAAACTTAAACTGTTGCTTGTCCTCAAGCAACTAGACAAATAAAATAGAAGACTAATATGTTGAGAAGCAATAATATCTCAGATTTTTTGATTGAAGCTCAGATTCTAATTAGATGAGCGGGACTAGTAGCTTTTTGCTTCTGAACAGTTTTGGCATCTCACTTTATCCATTGAAGCTCAGAGTGATTGGCATCTATAGGAACTCAGAATTCAGATAGTGTTATTGATTCTCTTAGTTCAGTGTGATGATTCTTGAACACAGCTTCTTTATGAGTCTTGGCCGTGGCCCTAAGCACTTTGTTTTCCAGTATTACTACCGGATACATAAATGCTACAGACACATAACTGGGTGAACCTTTTCAGATTGTGACTCAGCTTTGCTAAAGTCCCCAATTAGAGGTGTCCAGAGTTCTTAAGCACACTCTTCTTTTTGCTTTGGACCTTGACTTTAACCGCTCAGTCTCAAGTTTTCACTTGACACCTGCACGCCACAAGCACATGGTTAGGGACAGCTTGGTTTAGCCGCTTAGACCAGGATTTCAGTCCTTTAGGCCCTCCTATCCACTGATGCTCAAAGCCTTGGGATCCTTTTTGATTGCCCTTGCCTTTTGGTTTTAAGGGTTATTGGCTTTTTCTGCTTGCTTTTTTTTTTTGCAAGCTTTGTTCTTTGCTGCTTTTTCTTGCTTCAAGAATCATTTTTATGATTTTTTAGATTATCAATAACATGTCTCATGTTCATTATTCTTTCAAGAGCCAACATATTTAACAGTCTTAAACAACAAATTCAAAAGACATATGCACTGTTCAAGCATTCATTCAGAAGACAGAAAGCATTGCCACCACATTTAACTAATTAGAATTTGTTTTATTTAAACTCGAAATTTTATTGCTTCTTATTCAAAAGATCTACTATTTTATTCATGTCTAATGATGATGAGAAAAACAAACTATAGCTTAATTGGAGATAAAATCAAATAGATACTAATTACTATTATATGACTTCTAAGGTAAGCTTTTTATAAGGACACTGTCACAGAGTTACGGCAGAAATTGGAAATTAACAACCTTTATTCTGGGGGTATGGGAGTTCCTCTGATCCTTGGGAGACTTGGTATCACAGAAGACTTTTGGCGCTTCAGTTCCCTTAAGTCACGTCCCTGCTCCTCTTGTTCTTTAAGCATATGGGTCAGCATTTGACTGTGTTCCTTCTGTTGTTTTATTATTTGCTCCATAGCTTCCTGTATCTTGGTGACAGACGTCTCAAGATATTCCCAATATTCCACTTGAGGAATCTCTGGGAGGAATTCCTGTGCTCTCTTCTTGATATGTTCCTCCTGTGCTTGTTGTCTCTCCATTGATGCTTTGGTGATTGACTTTTCAATTAGGATATATTCAGTTATTCCCATCTTGACTCCAGCGTCCTTGCAGAGCAGAGAAATCACGCTTGGATAAGCCAACCTGGCCTCTCTTGAATTTTTGTTAGCAATCTTATAGAGCTCTGTTGAAATCAGCTGATGAACCTCCACTTCCTTTCCCATCATGATGCAATGAATCATCACTGCTCTTTTAATTGTGACTTCAGAACGGTTGCTGGTGGGCAACAGAGAACGCCCAATGAAGTCCAACCATCCTCTGGCAACTGGTTTGAGATCCTCCCTCTTGAGTTAATTTGGGATGCCCTTTGTGTTGGTGGTCCACCTGGCTTCAGGGATACAGATGTCCTCTAGAATCTTATCCAGGCCAATGTCTGCTCTCATCATCCTCCTGTTGAAGGAGTCTGGATCATCCTTTAGCTGCGGTAGCTTTAATATCTCTCTGATCTTGTCAGGGGTGGTATGAACAATCTTTCCCCTGACCATGGTCCGAAATTCGTAGCAGGCTGTTCCAGATAGTCTTTGCTTGTCAGTCTGCCACATATTAGCATAGAACTCCTGGACCATGTTCCTTCCTACTTTCGTTTCAGGATTAGCTAGGACTTCCCAGTTCCTGATTCGAATTTGCTCCTGGATCTCCGGATATTCATCTTCTTTCAGATCGAATTTCACTTCCGGGATCACTGATCTCAGACCCATTACTTTAAGATAATGGTCTGAATGTTCTTTAGATAAGAACTTCCCTTGATTCCAAAGTGGTTTTGGAACGCTCTCTTTCTTGCCTCTTGGAGTGTATTGTTTCCCTTTGGGAGCCATGACCTTAGTGATCTCGGAAAAACACACCAAACTTAGAGGTTTGCTTGCCCTCAAGCAAAAGAAAAGAAAGGAGAGGGATAGAAGGAGATCGAGGTGCACTTGGTGATGGAGGAGGGGGGAGGCCGAACCCAATTTAAAGGGGTGGGGGGTGGATTTTCGAAAAATTGGAAGAGATAAGATAAAAAGATTGAGTTGAAAAAGATAAGATAGAAGATATAGTTTGATTTTGAAAAGATAGGATAGATTTTTGAAAAAGATAAATCTGGGTTTTTGAAAAAGATAATATGGAAAAGATATTGAAAAGATTTTTTTGAGTGAAAAAGATAAGATAGAAGATATAGTTTGATTTTGAAAAGATAGGATAGATTTTTGAAAAAGATAAATCTGGGTTTTTGAAAAAGATAATATGAAAAAGATATTAAAAAGATTTTAGAGTGAAAAAGATAGATTTGTTTTTGGAAAAGATTTGAAAAGAGTTGGATTGATTTTGCAAAGAGGGTGTGTGCTTATGAATTAAGATACATTTGATATTTTGAGGGTAGGATTTTTAGAAATCAGGATTCTTGACATGTTTATGTAAATAAAATCATGTATTGAATCATAAAATTATAAATTAGAATGGAAATACGTGTGGGATTACTGGATTTGGCTCCTCCCTGTCCTCCTGGCGTTTGAACGCCCAAACACTGCCTGTTTTGGGCGTTCAGCGCCCAAATGCTGATCTCCTGGGCGTTCAGCGCCCAGTTGCTACCATTCCTGGCGTTCAACGCCCAGTGGGTGGCCATTTCTGGCGTTGAACGCCCAAATGCTGCCATTACTGGCGTTCAGCGCCCAGTGGATGCCCATTTTGGGCGCTGAACGCCCAAAATGCCCCTTTACTGGCGTTTTCTTGCCATTGAGCTCTGTTACTCTGTTTTGTGTGCCGAGGTCTTCTGTAAATGATTATTTACCTTGTTGTCAATGAACTGTATATAAAAAATAAAGATAGAAATAGGGCAAAATGCTTAGAGGATTGTTGCCCCATGGCTGGGTTGCCTCCCAGCAAGCGCTTCTTTATTGTCTTTAGCTGGACCTTGCTGAGCTTTTAATCTAGCTTCAGCCTTGAGCATTCTTGCTCAGTGTTGCCTTCAAGATAATGCTTGATTCTCTGTCCATTGACAATGAACTTCTTATCAGAATCAATATCTTGAAGCTCCACATAACCATATGGTGACACACTTGTAATCACGTATGGTCCCCTCCACCGGGATTTCAGTTTCCCGGGGAATAGCCTGAGTCTAGAGTTAAACAACAGGACCTTCTGTCCTGGTTCAAAAATTCTAGATGACAGCTTTCTGTCATGCCATTTTTTTTATTTTTCTTTATAAAGCTTGGCATTTTCGAAAGCTGTGAATCTGAATTCCTCTAGCTCATTTAGCTGGAGCAATCGTTTTTCTCCTGCTAATTTGGCATCTAAGTTTAGGAATCTGGTTGCCCAGTAGGCCTTATGTTCCAGTTCCACGGGCAAGTGGCATGCCTTACCATACACGAGCTGGTATGGAGAGGTCCCTATAGGGGTCTTGAATGCTGTTCTGTAAGCCCACAGAGCATCATCCAAGCTCCTTGCCCAATCCTTTCTACGGGTATTTACTGTCCGTTCCAGGATTCTCTTTAATTCTCTGTTAGAGACTTCAGCCTGCCCATTGGTTTGTGGATGATATGGAGTGGCCACCTTGTGGCGAATTCCATACCGAACCATGGCAGAGTAAAGCTGTTTATTGCAGAAGTGAGTGCCCCCATCACTGATTAACACTCTAGGGACACCAAACCTGCTAAAGATATGTTTCTGGAGGAATTTCAGCACTGTTTTAGTATCATTGGAGGGTGTGGCGATAGCCTCAACCCATTTTGATACATAGTCAACTGCCACCAGAATATAAGTGTTTGAGTATGATGGTGGGAAAGGTCCCATGAAGTCAATTCCCCATACATCAAACAACTCTATTTCCAAGATCCCTTGTTGAGGCATGGCGTAACCATGAGGCAGGTTACCAGCTCTTTGGCAACTGTCACAATTACGTACAAACTCTCGGGAATCTTTATAGAGTGTGGGCCAATAGAAGCCACATTGGAGGACCTTGGTGGCTGTTCGCTCACCTCCGAAATGGCCTCCATATTGAGATCCGTGGCAATGCCATAGGATTCTCTGTGCTTCCTCTCTGGGGACACACCTACGGATAATTCCGTCTGCACATCTCTTAAAGAGATAGGGTTCATCCCACAAGTAGTACTTTGCATCAGTAACTAATTTCTTCTTTTGTATTCTATTGTACTCCTTGGGTATGAACCTTGCAGCTTTATAGTTTGCAATATCGGCAAACCATGGTGCTTCCTGAATGGCAAATAGATGCTCATCAGGGAACGTCTCAGAGATCTCAAGAAAGGGGAGGGACGTCCCTTCCACTGGCTCTATCCGGGACAGATGATCAGCCACTTGGTTCTCTGTCCCTTTTCTGTCTCTTATTTCTATATCAAACTCTTGCAGAAGCAATACCCATCTGATGAGCCTGGGTTTTGAATCTTGCTTTGTGAGTAGATATTTAAGAGCAGCATGGTCAGTATACACAATCACTTTTGATCCTACTAAGTATGATCTGAACTTGTCAATGGCGTAAACCACTGCAAGTAGTTCTTTTTCTGTGGTTGTGTAATTTTTCTGGGCATCATTTAGAACGCGACTGGCATAATAAATGACATGCAGAAGCTTGTCATGCCTCTGTCCCAATACTGCACCAATGGCATGATCACTGGCATCACACATTAACTCAAATGGCAATGTCCAGTCTGGTGCAGAAATGACTGGTGCTGTGACCAGCTTAGCTTTCAGCGTTTCAAACGCCTGCAGGCATGCTGTGTCAAACACAAATGGCGTGTCAGCAGCCAGCAGATTGCTTAGAGGTTTTGCGATTTTTGAAAAATCCTTTATAAACCTCCTATAGAATCCTGCATGCCCCAGAAAGCTTCTGATTGCCTTAACATTGGCAGGTGGTGGTAATTTTTCAATTACCTCTATTTTTGCTTGATCCACCTCTATTCCCTTGTTTGAGATTTTATGCCCAAGAACAATTCCTTCAGTCACCATGAAGTGACACTTTTCCCAGTTTAAAACTAGGTTGGTTTCTTGGCATCTTTTCAGAACAAGTTTCAGGTGATCAAGACAAGAGCTGAATGAGTCTCCATATACTGAGAAGTCATCCATGAAGACTTGCAGAAATTTTTCCACCATATCAGAGAAAATAGAGAGCATGCATCTCTGGAAGGTTGCAGGTGCATTGCATAGCCCAAAGGGCATCCTTCTATAAGCAAACACTCCGGATGGACATGTGAATGCTGTTTTCTCTTGATCCTGGGGATCTACTGCAATCTGGTTATAGCCTGAGTAGCCATCCAAAAAGCAGTAATAATCATGACCTGCTAGTCTCTCTAGCATCTGGTCTATGAATGGTAAAGGAAAATGATCCTTTCTGGTGGCTGTATTGAGCCTTCTGTAGTCAATACACATGCGCCACCCTGTAACTGTTCTTGTAGGAACCAGTTCATTTTTTTCATTATGAATCACTGTCATGCCTCCCTTTTTTGGGACGACTTGAACAGGGCTCACCCAGGGGCTATCAGAAATGGGATAAATAATCCCAGCCTCTAGTAATTTGGTGACCTCTTTCTGCACCACTTCCTTCATGGCTGGATTTAGCCGCCTCTGTGGTTGAACCACTGGTTTGGCATTATCCTCCAGTAGGATTTTGTGCATGCATCTAGCTGGGCTTATGCCCTTAAGGTCACCTATGGACCACCCAAGAGCTGTCTTGTGTGTCCTTAGCACTTGAATAAGTGCTTCCTCTTCCTGTGAATTTAAAGCAGAGCTTATGATCACTGGAAAGGTGTCACCTTCTCCTAGAAATGCATATTTCAAGGATGGTGGCAGTGGCTTGAGCTCTGGTTTAGGAGGTTTTTCCTCTTTCAGAAGAAAGTTCAGAGGCTCTTTCATGTCCCCTAAATCCTCCAAATCAGGCTGAACATCTTTAAAGATGTCTTCCAACTCTGATTCGAGACTCTCAGCCATGTTGATCTCTTCTACCAAAGAGTCAATAAGGTCAACTTTCATGCAGTCTGTTGATGTGTCTGGATGCTGCATGGCTTTGACAGCGTTCAATTTGAACTCGTCATCGTTGACTCTCAGGGTTATTTCCCCCTGTTGGACGTCAATGAGGGATCGTCCAGTTGCTAGGAAGGGTCTTCCTAGAATGAGAGTGGCACTCTTGTGCTCCTCCATTTCCAGCACAACAAAGTCAGTGGGAAAGGCGAATGGCCCAACTCTGACAATCATGTCCTCAATCACGCCTGATGGGTATTTAGTGGAACCATCAGCAAGTTGGAGACATATCCGGGTTGGTTTAACTTCTTCAGTTAAGCCAAGCTTCCTGATAGTGGATGCAGGAATTAGGTTGATGCTTGCCCCAAGATCGCATAAAGCTGTCTTGGTGCAATCACCTTCTAATATGCATGGTATCAGAAAACTCCCAGGGTCTTTAAGCTTTTCAGGAAAGCTTTTCAGAATGACTGCACTGCATTCTTCAGTGAGGAGAACTCTTTCTGTTTCTCTCCACTCCTTTTTATGACTCAAGATCTCTTTCATGAACTTGACATAAGAAGGTATTTGCTCAAGTGCCTCTGCAAAAGGAATCTTTATTTCAAGAGTCCTTAGATAATCTGCAAAGCGAGCAAATTGCTTATCCTGCTCCTCTTTCCGGAGTTTTTGAGGATAAGGTATCTTGGCTTTGTATTCCTCAACCTTAGTGGTTAAAGAAGCCTTTTTAGAGGGGTTGTTATCAGCACTTGTGTGTGTCTGATCCCTCACTGGCAATTGAGTACCAGAGTCAGAAGCTGGAGTGATGTTAGACGCCAACTCACTGTTTGTTCCTGGCGCCTGAACGCCAGAAATGTGCCCATTTTGGGCGTTCAACGCTGGATTAAGCCCCCTTTGGGCGTTCAACGCCAGATTCTTGCCCATTTCTGGCGTTGAACGCCAATCCTGCCTTGTTTCTGGCGCTGAACGCCAGTTTTGGGCATGGTCTGGGCGTTCATCGCCAGCCTTCCACCCATTTTCTGGCGTTTTAGTGCCAGAATTATTTTTCCCTGGGCTCTTACTGTCCTCAGGGGAATCTTTGGTGGGTCGCTCATTTCTTGAATTTTTGATGCCTTGAGGTGGGGTATTTAATGTTTTCCCACTTCTTAATTGAACTGCTTGGCATTCTTCTGCTATTTGCTTTGATAGCTGCTGCTTTGTTTGCTTAAACTGTTCGTCCATATGTATATTAGCTATCCTTGTCTCCTGTAACCTGTCTTTGAATTCAGCTAGCTGTTTTGTTAGAAAATCTAATTGCTGATTGAATTCAGCAGCTTGTTTTACAGTACTGAATTCAGCAGTTACTGTTTCAACCTCTTCATTCATGGAAGGGTTGCTGCTTAGATACAGATGCTGATTCCTGGCAACTGTATCAATGAGCTCTTGAGCTTCTTCAATTGTCTTTCTCATATGGATAGATCCACCAGCTGAGTAATCTAAAGACATCTGAGCTCCTTTTGCAAGCCCATAGTAGAAGATGTCTAACTGAACCCACTCTGAAAACATTTCAGAGGGGCATTTTCGTAGCATCTCTCTGTATCTCTCCCAGGCATCATAAAGAGATTCATTATCTCCTTGTTTAAAGCCTTGGATGTCCAGCCTTAGCTGTGTCATCCTTTTTGGAGGGAAATATTGATTCAGGAATTTTTCTGTCAGCTGTTTCCATGTTCTTATGCTGGCCTTAGGTTGGTTATTTAACCACCTCTTGGCTTGATCTTTTACAGCAAATGGAAACAGTAATAGTCTGTAGACATCCTGATCTATTTCCTTATCATGTACTGTGTCAGCAATTTGTAAAAATTGTGCCAGAAACTCTGTAGGTTCTTCCTGTGGAAGACCGGAATACTGGCAACTTTGCTGCACCATGATAATGAGCTGAGGATTCAACTCAAAGCTACTAACTCCAATGGAGGGTATGCATATGCTACTCCCATATGAAGCAGTAGAGGGGTTAGAATATGACCCCAGAGTCCTCCTGGACTGTTCATTTCCACTTATGTCCATGATGGATATATGGATATAACTTGGACTGATTTATCTTTTTATTTATTTTATTTTATAAGAAGTAAATACTTAAATGAAATAAAATAACTAAAAAGAATTTGAATTTTGAAAATTTTTTTTTTCGTAAAAAAAAAAAAATTTTAAAAATAATTAGTTAAAAAAAATGAAATTTTTGAAAAAGAGGGAAGATATTTTCGAAAATTAGAGAGAGGGAGAGTAGTTAGGTAGTTTTGAAAAAGTTAAGAAACAAACAAAAAGTTAGTTAGTTAGTTGAAACAAATTTTGAAAAGATAAGAAGTTAGGAAGTTAGAAGAGATATTTTGAAAAGATATTTTTGAATTTAGTGAGGAGAGAGAAAAACAATAAGATAGTACAAGATTTAAAATTTTTAGATCTAATGCTCCTTGTTTTCAAAAATTTTGGAGGGAAAACACCAAGGAACACCAAACTTAAAAATTTTAAGATCAAGACACAAGGAAACTCAAGAACACTTTGAAGACTCACAAGAACACAAGAACATGAAGGAAGAACACCAAACTTAAAATTTTTAGAAAACCAAACCAAAATTTTCGAAAATCAAAGGGAAATCAACAAGAAAACACCAAACTTAAAGTTTGGCACAAGATTTAATAGAAAAAATATTTTTGAAAAAGAAGGTTTTGAAAAGAGTATAAAAGATTCTAACCCAATTACCAAGAACACAGATTAACGCTCTAGCCAAATGAGTTATGGGACCTTCAAAAATTTTAAGAAAGATTATTTTTTAAAACACCAAACTTAAAGTTTGGCACATGATTTAATAGAAAAATTATTTTTGAAAAAGGTTTTAAAAAAAAATATGATAGCCAATTATCATGAACATAAACACCACGTTCTAAATAACTGAGCTATAAGTTTAAAGTATTTTAACAAGGGATAAATAATAAAAGACTCTAAACCAAAAAAAAAAAAAAGATTTTTCCTAATCTAAGCAACAAAATAATCCGTCAGTTGTTCAAACACGAACAATCCCCGGCAACGGCGCCAAAAACTTGGTGCACGAGTTGTGAATCACACTTTTCACAACGCGTACCACTAACCAGCAAGTGCACTGGGTCGTCCAAGTAATACCTTACGTGAGTAAGGGTCGAATCCCACGGAGATTGTTGGTTTGAAGCAATCTATGGTTATCTTGTAAATCTTAGTCAGGAAATCAATTATGTTTATCAGTTGAATTATGAATAACCAAGAGAGCATAAATTAAAGGTTACTTGTTGTGCAGTAATGGAGAATATGTTGGAGTTTTGGAGATGCTTTGTCTTCTGAATCTCTGCTTTCCTCTGTCTTCTGACTCACGCACGCACGTCCTCCTATGGCAAGCTGTGTGTTGGTGGATCACCGTTGTCAATGGCTACCTTCCACCTTCCAGTGAAAACTACGCTCACGCGCTCTGTCACAGCACGGCTAATCACCGGTTGGTTCTCGATCCGGTTGGAATAGGATTTACTATCCTTTTGCGTCTGTCACTAACGCCCAGCCTTCAGGAGTTTGAAGCTCGTCACAGTCATTCAATCCTTGAATCCTACTCGGAATACCACCGACAAGGTTTAGACTTTCCGGATTCTCATGAATACCGCCATCAGTTCTAGCTTATACCACGGAGATTCTGATTAAGGAATCTAAGAGATACTCATTCAATCGTATATAGAACGGAGGTGGTTGTCAGGCACGTGTTCATGGTTTGAGGAAGGTGATGAATGTCACAGATCATCACCTTCATCACAGTTAAGCGCGAATGAACATCTTAGATAGGAACAAGCGTGTTTGAATGGAAAACAGAAATACTTGCATTAATTCATTGAGACACAGCAGAGCTCCTCACCCCCAACAATGGGGTTTAGAGACTCATGCCGTCAGAGAATACAAAGTTTAGATCTGAAAATGTCATGAGATACAAAATAAGTCTCTAAAAGTTGTTTAAATACTAAACCAGTAGCCTAGGGTTACAAAATATGAGTGGACTATGATGGGTGATGCAGAGATCCACTTCTGGGGCCCACTTGGTGTGCTGGGGCCCACTTGGTGTGTGCTGGGACTGAGACTTTAAGCTATTCACGTGCAGAGGCCATTTGTGGAGTTGAACGCCAGTTTTTGTGCCAGTTTGGGCGTTCAACTCCAGTTTTTGATCCTTTTCTGGCGCTGGACGCCAGAATTGGGCAGAGGACTGGCGTTGAACGCCAGTTTACGTCGTCTATTCTTGTGCAAAGTATGGACTATTAAACATTGCTGGAAAGCCCTGGATGTCTACTTTCCAACGCAATTGAAAGCGCGCCATTTCGAGTTTTGTAGCTCCAGAAAATCCACTTTGAGTGCAGGGAGGTCAGAATCCAACAGCATCAGCAGTCCTTTTTCAGCCTGAATCTGATTTTTGCTCAGCTCCTTCAATTTCAGCCAGAAAAATACCTGAAATTACAGAAAAACACACAACTCATAGTAAAGTCCAGAAATATGAATTTTTCCTAAAAACTACTAGGAATAGACTAAAAACTAACTAAAACATACTCTAAACTATATGAAATTATCCCCAAAAAGCGTATAAAATATCCGCTCATCAGCGGTCGTGTGAGCCATGCGGCCGCGTCACTGCGATTTCCTCTCTTCCGCGCGGTCGCGTGAGCCATGCGGCCGCGTCACTTCTCGCTGGTCATCTCCTTAATTTCTTGTGTTCCTTCTATTTTTGCAAGCTTCCTTTCCAATCTCCAACTCATTCATGCCCTATAAAGCCTGAAACACTTAACACACAGATCACGGCATCGAATGGAATAAAGGAGAATTAAAATACATAATTAAAAGTCTCTAGGAAGCAAGTTTTCAATCATGTAATAATTTTAGGAAGGAAATATAAATGCATGCTAATCATATGAATAAGTGGGTAAAAATCATGATAAAACCACACAATTAAACACATTATAAACTATAAAATAGTGATTTATCAACCTCCCCACACTTAAACATTAGCATGTCCTCATGCTTAGTTGAAGGAGATAAAATAAATGAGTAGGAACATGTAAAACTCATGCAATGCAATGCAACCTATATATAAGAATGCAACTGTATGATTTTTGTCCACTTGATCGATAGTAAATAAGCTCTTCAAAATAATTACAAATTAAATTCCACTAATTCAATTCTCATACAGTAAGAACAGATAAAGATGCAAGAAGGCAGCTCATGAAAGCAGGGAATATAGAATTTTAAGCATTGAACCCTTACTGATGATGTATATACGCTCTAATCTCTCTAGTGTATAGGGCAATCACTCTATCCTTCTCTAATCATGCTTTCTAATTTTTGTTCTTCTCCTAATCAATCAACAACATTTAATATACCAATGTAGACATCATGAGGTCTTTTCAAGGTTATAATGGGACCAAGGTAATGGTAAGGATACATATATGGTAAAGTAAGCTTATAAACTGAATCTTTAATTAACCCAAGCTTTAACATAACCTATGTATATATTCTATATAACTTTAGAATTCATACCTAGCTACCCAGAATTTCTCTTTCACATTCTATACTCATGTATCAACTTTTATTTTAATTTTATCATACATGCATTGACCTTTGAATTCTTAACTTAACGTTGGGGTAATTTTGTCCCCTTATTTGTTTATTGAATATTTTTGATTTTTTTATATAAGCATAAAAATAAACATAGCTTATCAATGCACATAGATTTTTAATTCTTATAGTTTCATATGAGTAGGTATCCAAATTCCCATTATATTATCATGACACATTCCCTTATTATCTTTTGTTCCCACAATTTCCCATACTTAATTAGCACACACAATTCTTTCTTAAGCTAACCAAAGATTCAGTTTGGGATATATAATTGTTTTTTCCGCTTAAGGCTAGTATTGTGGTAAAATATAGAACAAATGGGATTTAAAGGCTCAAAGTGGCTAATAAAGGTAATTAAAAGGTAGGCTTAATTTGGATAAGTGAGCTAAACAATTAATGGCCTCAATCATATGCAAACATATAAATATAATAAATATTGGACATATAGGATGAAACAAAATATAGATTACAATCATAGAGAAGTAAACACACAAGAATAAAATAATTATGGTTAAATAATGTAACCATGCATAAAGGCTCAAATCTCACAGGTTGTGTGTTTTTTTAGCTCAAAAATCTTGTTCCAAATACAACTTCAAGCAAATTTAACATAAAAATTTAATTAAAATTAGTGAAATTTTGTTCCAAAAATAGAGTCTTAGAAGAAACTTATTGTCTTTTCGATCAAGTAGAACATGCATGCAACTAATCTATTACTATGCAATTTATCCTATTCTATAAAAGAAAAACTAACTAAATATCCTAATTTATTGGTGTTTAGGGAAGAGAAATTACCTCTGGAAGTCAGGTACTGACCGACCTCCCCACACTTAAGGCTTTGCACCGTCCTCGGTGCCATTTGTTAGGAACAGGGGTGGGCTGGTAGCAGTATCTCCACAGTCGGGACCATCATGGCTCCCTGTGGTGGTAAAGGAAGTGGAGTCCGGGGTGTCTGAGTCCTTGAATTTTCCCATGATCAGCTCCTTGAGGTATGTGAATCGGCACTTGTTACGGCGCTCTCTCATCTTAGCTTTGCGTTCCTGCCAATCCAACCTTTCGAGTATCTGATGGAGCAGTTGGTCTGTGGTAGGTGCTTGTGGTATGGAAGGAGGAATGTCCTGAGCTGGTTCAGTGGGCTGGCTTGTAGTGGCTGCTGAGGGTCTGATATATTTCCCATTAGGGACATATTGATCATCCCGTGGAAGTATGGCTTTGGTGTCCCCAGCTCTGAAAGAGACCCCGGCTGCGGAGACGAGATCTGAGACTAAGGCGGGAAAAGGTAAGTTGCCCGCGATTTGTACGTGTCCCATGGCATTCCGGATGTGTCTTGGGAGGTTTGCAGGCTGGTCTGTAAGGATACACCATAGTAGAACGGCCATGTCCGCAGTGAAGGAGGACTCGTGAGTGCTCGGAAAGACGTAATGGGACATGATCTGTGCCCATACGCGAGCCTCCAAAGTAAGTGCTGAAGCCAAAATTCCCTTAGGGTGGGTACGATGGTATCCGTAGATCCATCGGCCGCCAGGTAGTGCGATAACTCTGAGAACGGCGTCCCAGTCAAATTGGTACATTTGGCGCTTGAGTGCGGCTTCTTCAAAGGCGTCCAAACCTTCTGGAATAGGGGGAAGACCTAGAGCTTTTTGAATTACCTCTTCTGTAATGGGGACTTGCTTCTGACGGACAAAGATAGACTGCTGGGTTGGCAGGTGGAAGTTGGAGTAGAACTCGACTACCCAAGAAAGATTGACCTACCTCGGCTATCTCTGTAGGAAGCCCCATTGTCTTTGTGCAATTTGCGGCTTAACAAAGGTAGCAATATGGTTTGGGAGGAGAATAAGGTATTCGTTGTTGTAGCTCCTTTCTGCCAGGATGGGAAACATCTGCTCACAGTAGCGATTGGGAAATCGTGCAGTGTCCTTTGCTGGGAAGGCTTTTTCTTTATCATCAACCTTTATAATCCTCTTAAGTCTCTTTGTTGAGGGTTTAACCGCAGTTGAAGAGGGTTCTGCCACTAATGCTCTTTTTATTCCTCTTTTTGCTGTTGATTTGGGAGTAGCTTTCTCTTTTCCTTTATTGGTGGCCATTCTAAAAAAGGGGAGAGAAAGTAAATTAAATTCAAAGAGATAGAGCAAGGAAGAGAACGGAAAAGGGTGGTTATGAATGCACTGTAAAAGGTAAATGATGTTAACACATGGTCATGACTACATGTGAAAAGTCATCAATGGAAAATAGTTAGTGCATATGATGACAAGTGAATGCAAGGTGTTTATTGGCATGCTGGCAAAGGCATGAGTAGCATAGATCAAGCATCACTCGTAACAAACCATCACTTTTGTATTGACAATTATTTATGACGAATAAAATATAAAAGGGATTTTATGAAAAACGGGCATTTAATAGTAGAGTAGAATAACATAGAAAAGTGCAAAATGCCATATGGAATTTTTCACAAACACATAGCATGCATGGTGAAATAATGTATGGAAAGTATTAAATTGAACATGCAAGCAACCCTTTAAAAAGTAATACATAATTGCCAAACAAATTTAGAACAATCCACAAGCATATAATGAGAAATAATTACTCAAATAAATTTCTAACACCAAGTAAAAAGGAAGAAAATATGAATAATGAAAGGAGAAAGAAAAGAAAAGAAGGTAACATAGAAAAATAAGAAGAAAAATAGAAAAGTACGGAGAGAAGAAGAAAAAAAAGAAAACCTTGTTAATGGGGGAGAGAGAGAGAGAGTGAGGGTGTAAAAAGTGAGAAAGAAGGAAGAAGGAAGAAGGGAGGGAGAAGAAATAAGGAGGGAAAAGAGAAAATAGGATTTGAGGAGAAAAAGATAAGATAAGTGCCAAATCAGGGAAGCTGTGCGGCGCAATCGACGCGGTCGCGTGGGGCACGCGATCGCGCGACTTGCGCTGATACTGATTGACGCGGTCGTGTCGGTCACGCGGTTGCGTGACCCATTTTATGCCACTGGTGCGAGGGCAGCCTCGCACTCGCACAACTCTCTGTTCAAAATCATTAATTGCCAAATATTGGGTGACGCGATCGCGTGGGGCATGCGATCGCGTGAGTGGCCATTAGAAGGATATGACGCGGTCGCGTCGGTCATGCGGCCACGTGGGAAGGATTGTGCGTTCAGCACCAATCCAGCACCACTCTAGCACAACTTTCGGTTGTGCACCCTTTTGACGTCGAGTTCTAGGGCACGCGGTTGCGTGGGTCACGCGGTCGCGTGGGAGGCCAATGTTCCCATGTGACGCGAATGCGTCGGCGACGCAGTCGTGTGGGGCAATTTGTGCCATTGGCACGCCTCCAGCCACGCTCCTGCGTGACTCTCTGTTTGTTTTTATTTTCTCCCATCTCCTTGCGACGCGGACGCGTCAATGATGCGGTCGCATCGCGTAACCCTTTTTTTTAAATAAAAGTATGTGAATGCAGATGCACGAAATGTACTAATAAAGAGAAGAGTTATTAAATAGAAAAAACTAAAAATAAAGAAAAGAACGATCATACCATGGTGGGTTGTCTCCCACCTAGCACTTTGCTTTAACGTCCGTAAGTTGGACGCTCCATTAGCTCAATCTTCGGCTATGTGAGGATCTTCCAAGAGAAAGATCTCGAGCTCCTTGTTTTTCTGCATCCGCTCTCCATGGTACAGCTTTAAACGATGTCCATTAACTTTGATAAGTTCAGAGCTTGAAGGATGTCTTAGGTGATAAACTCCGTACGGTTCGGCCTTCGCTACTCTGTATAGACCATCCCATCTTGATCTCAACTTGCCTGGCCTGAGTCTCAGTCGAGATTTTTAAAGGAGGACTAAGTCCCCAGGTTTGAACTCTTTTCTCTTAATGTGCTGATCATGTACAGCCTTCATCTTCTCCTTGTATAGTCTTGAATTCTCATAAGCTTCTAGGCGAAGGCTTTCCAATTCTTGCAGTTGCAATTTCCTTTCAACTCCGGCTTCCTCAATTCCCATGTTGCACTCCTTTACTGCCCAAAAGGCTTTGTGCTCGACTTCAACAGGGAGATGACAAGCTTTTCCATAGACTAAGTGGAAAGGACTCATCCCAATGGGTGTCTTGTATGCGGTTCTGTACGCCCAAAGTGCATCTTGTAGCCTGGTGCTCCAATATCTTCTATGAGGTTTGACTATCTTCTGTAAGATATGCTTTATCTCTCTGTTTGACACCTCGGCTTGCCCATTAGTCTGAGGATGGTAGGCTGTTGCAACCTTATGAATTATTCCATGCTTCTTCATTAATCCTGTTAGTCTCCTGTTACAAAAATGGGTGCCTTGATCGCTCACGATTGCTCGTGGTGATCCAAAGCGACAAATAATGTGGTTTCTCACAAAGGAAACAACAGTGTTAGCATCATCAGTGCGGGTAGGAATTGCTTCCACCCATTTGGAAACATAATCCACAGCTAACAATATATAAAAATAACCATTAGAATTTGGAAATGGACCCATGAAGTCAATGCCCTAAACGTCAAAAATTTCACAGAAAAGCATAATTTGTTGAGGTATCTCATCCCTTCTGGATATATTACCAAATTTTTGGCATGGGAAACAAGATCTACAAAATTCAGCAGCGTCTCTAAAAAGTATAGGCCACCAGAATTCACAGTCTAAGATTTTTCTAGCTGTTCTTTGAGGGCCAAAATGTCCTCCACTCTCAAATGCATGACAGGCCTCTAAGATGGACTGGAATTCTGATTGAGGCACACACCGTCTAATTACCTGGTCGGCGCCACATCTCCATAAATATGGGTCATCCCATATATAATATTTAGACTCGCTTTTCAGCTTGTCTCTTTGATGCTTAGAAAAGTTTGGAGGAAAAGTGCGGCTAACTAGATAATTAGCTACAGGTGCATACCAAGGGACTACCTCGGATACTGCTTGTAGGTTATCAAATGGGAAATTATCAGCTATAGGAGTGGGATCATCTGAAATGTGCTCATGGCGACTCAAGTGGTCTGCCACTAAATTCTGGTTACCACTCCTATCCTTAATTTCTAAATCAAATTCTTGTAATAGCAGTATCCAAGGTATAAGCCTTGGTTTAGACTCCTTTTTAGCTAATAGATACTTTAGAGCTGCGTGGTCTGAGTACACTACTACCTTCGTACCAAGTAAATAGGCTCGGAATTTATCCAGAGCAAAAACAATAGCAAGAAGCTCTTTCTCAGTAGTAGTGTAATTGGACTGTGCTCCATCTAGGGTTTTAGACGCATAAGCAATAACAAAAGGATCCTTACCTTCACGCGGAGCCAATGCTGCTCCTACTGCATGGTTGAAAGCGTCGCACATTATTTTGAATGGCTGGCTCCAGTCTGGTCCTCTCACAATTGGAGCTTGAGTCAGGGCGGTCTTCGGCTTATCAAACGCTTGTTTGCAATCTTCACTGAACTCGAATTTAATATCCTTCTGCAGTAGTCTGGATAAGGGAAGTGCTACCTTACTGAAGTCCTTAATGAATCTCCTGTAAAAACCTGCATAGCCAAGGAACGAGCAGACTTTCCTCACAGAAGAGGGGTAAGGTAAACTAGAAATAACATCCACCTTTGCTGGATTTACAGAAATGCCAATATTAGACACAACATGTCCTAGTACAATCCCTTGTTTAACTATAAAGTGACATTTTTCAAAATTTAATACAAGGTTTGTACTGACACATCTATCTAATACTCTAGATAATCCATCTAAGCAAAGGCTAAAGGAATCACCATAAACACTAAAATCATCCATAAAAACTTCTATACAGTCCTCAATAAGATCAGAAAAAAGACTCATCATGCACCTTTGGAAGGTAGCTGGTGCATTGCACAAGCCAAAGGGCATTCTCTTGTAAGCATAAGTCCCAAAAGGACATGTAAAAGTAGTCTTTTCCTAATCCTCATGAGCTATATGAATCTGGAAATAACCTGTGTAACCATCTAGAAAATAATAATGTGATTTACCTGACAGGCGATCCAGCATTTGATCAATGAATGGAAGAGGATAGTGATCCTTACGGGTTGCTTGGTTGAGGCGTCTGTAGTCAATGCAGACCCTCCAAGTGTTCTGTACTCTGGTTGCTATGAGCTCCCCATGCTCATTCTTCACTGTAGTGACTCCAGACTTCTTTGGTACTACTTGTACTGGGCTTATCCATTCACTGTCTGAGATGGGATAGATGATATCTACCTCTAGTAGTCTGGTCACTTCCTTTTTGACAACCTCTAAGATAGTGGGGTTCAGTCTTCTTTGGGGTTGACGAACGGGCCTTGCTCCCTCTTCTAAAAATATTCTGTGCTCACATACTTAAGGGTTGATGCCTACTATATCTGCCAAACTCCACCCAATTGCCTTCTTGTGCCTTCTCAACACACTTAGTAACTGCTCTTCTTGTTGAGAAGTGAGTTTCCTTACAATGATAACTGGACACTTTTGCTTGTCCTCAAGGTAAGCATATTTGAGGTGTGGAGGAAGGGGTTTTAATTCTAACTTCTGGTCATGGTCAGGCTCTGGGTTGTTTGGAGCTGGCAACAATGGGAAAGCACTGTCATTGTCCTCTGAGAATGTCCCCACACTTAGACCTTGTCCTATGTGCTTCTCTTCTAACTCCTCCTGGTGAACTTCAGCTACAGTTTCATCTATGATGTCACATTGGAAGATAGAATGATCTTCTGGAGGGTGCTTCATAACTCCATTCAGGTTGAAACTTACTAATCGGCCATTTATTTCAAAAGAGTATGTTCCTGGAAAAGCATCCAATTTGAACTTTGATGTCTTCAGGAAAGGTCTTCCAAGTAGGATTGATGATGGCTTCTCTGAGTCATTTTGAGGCATCTCCAGAATATAAAAATCAGTGGGGAATGTGAGTCCCTTAATGCCCACTAATACATCTTCAGCAACTCCAACCACTGTAATAATGCTCTTATCTGCTAACACAAAATGAGCTGCCGACCTTTTTAAAGGAGGGAGCCTTAAAATATCATATATAGCCAAAGGCATTATACTCACACATGCTCCTAAATCACACATGCAGTCAGAAATTATCACACCACCAATAGTACAATTAACTATACAAGGACCTGGGTCACTACACTTTTCAGGTAAACCTCCCATTAAAGCAGATATGGAACTACCTAAAGGAATAGTTTCTAATTCATTAATTTTGTCTTTATGTATACATAAATATTTTAGAAACTTTGCATATTTAGGTACCTATTGAATAACATCAAAAAGAGGAACAGTTACCTCAACCTTTTTGAATATCTCTACCATTTTAGGATTAGGTTCCAGCTGCTTCCTGGACTTCCTTGCAAGTTGTGGAAATGGGATAGGAGTGGTGTCTTCTGCAGTATCTGCGCCCTGTGGTGCTTCCTCCTGTGGTTGAACTTCTTCTTTTTCAGCTATGTCTTGTGTGTCCTCTTCCTCTTCAACATCTTCTATTTCCACTACCTCTTCAGCTGAGGCGTGTTCTGGTGGGCTTGGCTCCTCCTGATTCCTCTCCTGTAGTGTGGTTCCGGACCTCAGGGTGATGGCATTAATGCCACCCTTGGGATTGGGTAATGGTTGAGAGGGAATTCCACTGGAGTTCAAAGGCTGGTTATTGGAGTTATTCATTGATCCAATCTGTGAGACAAGATCTTGCAAAGTAGCGTTCAGACCATTTAGAGTGGCATTAATGTTATTTTCCATGGTCTGTTGTCTCCGATCGATAGATTGTAGTAAATCATCATTAGAAGATGAGAAAGGATAAGTAATTTGAGAGGTCTGCTGTTGGGTATTCTGTGGTCCTTGGGATTGTCTTAGGTGAGGTGCTCTGTAAGGCTAGTTTTGGTTCTGCTGCCTGTTGTTGTTATTATTTCACCTCTAATTTCCCTGATTATCTCTGCCTCCTCTGTTGTTGTTGTTGTTGTTGTCCCTCCAATTCTTGTTAGAATTGTCCTACCATCCATGGTTGTAGTTGCCACCTTGATTGTACCCTTGATTGGGGCGGTCATAGAAGTTATGAGTGGCTGCTACGTTATTGTCTTCCTGCTGGAGCTGCAGACATTCATCAGTATAGTGGCTATAATCAGCAGAGATTCCATAAACTCTCTGTAGGACTAACTGTTGGTTTTGCTGTGGTGGAGAAGGTTGAGCTTGCTAAACTTATTGTTGATTCAATTGCATCCGCTTCAGCAAGTTGGTCATTTCACAGATACTCTAAGTCAGAGCAGCAGTCTCTCTGCTAGAGGATACTTCTGCAACTGCTTTTGAACGGCCTTATTTCTGCCTGTGATTCCGAGTAGATTCAGCTAAGTCGTTGATCAATTGCCATGCCTCGTCAGTGGTCTTGTACTTCTTCATAGACCCATTGCTAGCACTTTCCAATATGGTCTTATCTTGGGGCCTCATGCCTTGTGTGACGTAACCGAGTAACACTATCTTATCAATCATATGGTGGGGGCATGCTTCCAGAAGATTATTGAAGTGCTCCCAGTATTCAAAGAGAGTCTCAGATTCATCCTGAACAATCATGGAAATATCTTTCCTCAGTTTATCAGTAACTTTAGCTAGAAATAATTTTTCCAAGAACTCCCTTCTCAGTGTATCCCAGTTGGATACAGTTGCTGCTGATTGAGTGTAGTACCACTCTCTTGCCTTCCCCTCAAGAGAAAATGGGAAAGCTTTCAGCAAAATTGAAGTTTCATCTGCACCATCACACCTGATGATAGAACAGGCTGCTTGAAAATCTCTCAGGTGCCTGATGGGCTCTTGAGCAGGCAAGCCATGAAACTTGGGCATCAAATTGAGCAGTGCGGTCTTTATTTCAAAGTCTGTAGCCACCACTGGGTGATGCACTTGAAATGGTTGCATTGTAAAATCAGGGGCTCCAGCCTCCTGGATAGTAACTCTCCTAGCTGCTGCCATGTTACCTAGAAATAGGGAACAAGGAAATAAATTGGCAAGAAAGTAAATTAATAACTAGAAAAAAACTCTTGGTAAGGTATGAGAACTGGAAATCCTATCCTAGTTATCCTTATCAATTGTGATGAGAATTGTCCGTTGCTCCCACTTAGTTAACCTTACTAAATAAAGGAAAGTCAAGTGGACAAATCAATTTGATTACTCAAGTCCTAGTCAACTCCTAAGGAAAGACTAGCTTTAGAGGGATCCAAATTGTTACGGATCCAACCCACGGATCCTACACCCAGAATAACTCCGGACCCAGTCGCCCAGGTCCAAAACCCGCTCCACCACTCAAAGGGCCCGAAACCGGCCCGATAAGAACTCCTAACCAACTTTCGAATTCAAATGTCTCCCATATCTTATCCTAGATATTCACGACCACCTATAAATAAAAGACTCTAGTCCCTCCAGGTATTCACTCATTCCTCACACCTTATACCTCTCATATCTATTCTGACTTGAGCGTCGGAGTGTCTTTGCAGGTACCTCCCCCCACCGCTCCAACCTAGTGATCCGGCACCTGTCTCGACCCGCAAGTTCCCGATCCATCCCTCAACCCGTACTGGAGACATCTCGTACATTGGCACCGTCTATGGGGACTTGCGCCGATTGAGCTAGAATAGGGGACGTACTTGAAGAAACCTCCTTAAGCCAAGATAACTCCCGAACAAGAAATCCGACCCCCGAACACCAGGAGGTCACGAATCGTGGAAGGATACAAAGTACCATCCACCATGCCACCCCAGGGCAGAATAAAGAAAACATACACGTCGTCACGGAACCACGGCACCCCGAAAACACGGGGGACAAAGTGGCACAAATAATCCAAGATCTCTGCCTCCGAGTCCAGGAACTCGAAGGCAGAATGGCCACCAAGGAAAGATACAACGCCGAAAATGGAAGCCACACAACCTCTAGATCAAAATCTTGCCACGGCAAATCGCCAACTTGACAACACGATGGGAGAGACAATCGCAGCACCTCGCGCGACCCCATGCTTGAAATGTCGCCAGAACGGCGACACAGTAAAGGTACAACTGCAGCGCTTCCCGAGATCTATGTCATCAACACGACTAAGATGAAGACTGACGACACCGAGAAACCAAGCGCACGAGAAACGACCACACAATAATGGGAGCTACTCCCTTCACGGAAAGGATCTTAAAAGCAAAACTCCCCAAAGGTTTTGATAAACCCACAGACATGAAGTATGACAGAACCAAAGATCCTCAGGAACACCTAACGGCCTTTGAGACCAGGATGAACCTAGAAGGCGCGGCCGACGCAGTCCGATGCAGAGCTTTTCCGGTAACCCTAGCCGGGCCAGCAATCAAATGGTTCAACGCCCTCCTTAACAGATTCATAACCGGTTTCCACGACATTTCACAAAAGTTCATGACCCAATTTACAACCAGAATCACTAAAGCTAAACACCCCATCAGCCTGCTAGGGGTCACACAGAAACAGGACGAGTCCACAAGGAAATACCTCGACCGTTTCAACGACGAATGCCTAACAGTCGACGGGCTCACAGATTTCGTCGCAAGCCTCTGCTTAACCAACGGGCTCATGAACGAAGATTTCTGCAAGCACCTTACCACCAAACCAGTGTGAACCATGCACGAGATCCAGAACGTCGCCAGAGATTACATAAACGACGAGGTGGTCAGCCAGGTCGTCGCTGCCAATAAACGGCAACACAGCAACACCCAACACGGCAACCCGACACCCTGGCATAACCCACCACCCAGAGAAAATCAGAGGGACCATCCCAAACCAACAAACACAAACCGACCACCCAGAATCAGCAAATTCTCTAATTACACACACCTAACAGCCCCAATTACCGAGATATACCACCAAATAGCAGATCGAGGTATCATCCCAAAAGCCCGACAACTCAAAGAAAGAATGAGCGGCAACAAAACCCTTTATTACGACTACCACCGAGGTTACGGGCACAGGACACAAGACTGGTTCGACCTTAAGGACGTCCTCAAACAAACCATAAGAGACGGCAAGCTCCCAGAGTTCGCCAAAATTATCAGAGAGCCAAAACGCGCGGAAAGAGACAGGTCACCAGAAAGAGAAGGACGCAACCCGAGACGCAAAAACAACCCCCTAGGGAAAGCCCAGAGGACGACCCAACCATAATAGTAAACGTTATCACAGGCAAAGACGTATCGGGCAAGTCAAAATCAACACTAAAAAGGACCTCAAAGTCCTGGCCGTCAAAAACCAAACTCCAACCACCACTGACGACAATACGATAACTTTCCTACCCGAGGACTGCCAGCACGGCACTTCGGCCGACAACGCACCTTTCGTCATCTCGGAAAGAATCAGAACAGGACTAGTACGAAGAATACTGGTGGACACCGACGCAGACTCCAACAACCTCTTCCGAGGAGCCTTCGACAAGCTCGGGCTCCGCAATGACAATCTCCAAACACACCACAATAGAGTCACGGGACTCGGAGACAACTTCCTCAAACCGGACGGTTGCATCACCCTCCCTCTCACCATAGGGACGGGTAACCAAAGGTAGACAATTTTACCCGAATTCGTGGTCCTAAAAGACTCCACCGCCTACAACGTCATTCTCGGAAGAAAAACAACCAATGACTTCTACGCTATCATCTTTACCAAATACCTCGATATGAAGTTCACAACGGAAGACGGCTCCATCGGTACTATCCATGGAGACCGGGAAGTCACAGCAGAATGTGACAACACCAGCCTAGCTTTACGGAAGAAGTGTCGCGACGCAGCTGGGATATTCCTAGCCGACCTGGATGCCCGACAAGACAGCCAACCTAGGCCAGAACCAAAAGGTGACATGGAAAAACTACAAGTAGGGCAAACCAAATACCTATACACCTTCATCAATAGGAACCTCCCGTATGACCTTAAAGAGGATCTTTCCCAACTCCTGAAACAAAACAGAGACTTGTTCGCGTTCACACCAGCCAACATGCCCGGAATAGACCCCGACCTAATGTCCCACCGGCTAGCCGTAAATCCCAAAGCCAAACCCGTGGCACAAAGGAGACGAAAATTGTCCCCAGACCGAGCAACTGAGGTCAAAAGGCAAGTAAAAGCCCTATTCGAAGCAAATTTCATCAAGGAACTACCCTACATGACGTGGTTGGCAAATGTCGTGCTAGTAAAGAAATCCAATGGGAAGTGGCGAATGTGCGTCGACTACACGGACCTCAATAAAGCCTGTCCAAAGGACGCCTTTCCCCTACCGAACATCGACGGATTGGTAGATGACACATCCGGCCATCGATACCTCAGCTTCATGGATGCATACTCCGGCTATAATCAAATACCTATGCACTGACCTGATGAGGAAAAAATGACATTCATCACCCCCGACGGGACGTACTGCTACACAGTCATGCCCTTCAGCCTGAAGAATGTCAGAGCCACCTACCAAAGGCTCGTCAACAAGATATTCCAGAACCTGTCCTGGACCAAATTAAAAGTCTACATACACGACATGCTCACCAAGACCGAATCCGGCGAGCAACTCATCAACGACCTCAAGCTCATAATGAACACCCTACGGAAACACCAAATGCGACTCAACCCGACAAAATGCGCCTTTGGAATGGAGACAGGAAAGTTCCTCGACTTTATGATCACACAACTCAGAGTTGAAGCTAACCCAGAGAAATGTCGTGCCGTCCTTGAGATGACAGGCCCAAAAAACCTTAACGACATCCAAAAGCTCACCGGCTGGCTCACTGCGATATCCTGTTTCCTCGGGGCATTGGCAAAAAAAAGCAATCTTTTTCTTCAAACTGATGAAGAAAGGAGCCCCCTTCAAAAGGGAAGCAAAATGCGAAGAAGCATTCTAACATTTCAAAAGAGTCCTAGCGGAACCACCAGTTCTCGCCAAACCCCAAACAGGGGAGACCCTCTACCTATACCTCTCCATAACGGAAGAAGCACTCGCAGTGGCACTCATCTACGAAAACGATAAAAAGAACAAAAACCCATCTACTTCATAAGCAAAGTCCTACAAGACACGGAAACTCGCTACTCATGCCTAGAAAAGCTAGCCTTCGCGCTCCTCACGGCCTCCTGGTGTTTGCGACAGTATTTTCAGGCCCATCCCATGACAGTCCAAACCGACCAAGCGGTCAAACAGGTACTACAAAAACCCGACCTAGCAAGAAGAATGCTAGCATGGTCCATCGAGCTGTCCCAGATCCAAATCAAGTTCGAACCCCGAAATGCAATCAAAGCACAGGCCATGGCCGACTTCATCGCCGAGATGACGCCGGGAAACTCCACCCCCGAGTCATGGAAACTACACGTCGATGGCTCATCGAACATCATCTTCGGAGGTGTCGGAGCCATACTCGAAAGTCAAAACAGGGTTGTAATCGAACAGTCAATGTGATACGAGTTCTCAGTTTCAAATAATCAAGAAGAATATGAGGCCCTCCTGGTAGGCCTAACCCTAGCTAAGGAAGTCGGAGCAAAGGTCCTGGAAGTAAATACCGATTCACATGTAGTCAGTTCCCAAATTAACGGAGACTACCAAACGCGAGATCCCCTACTCTAACCAACGAACTAAAAGAAGGATTCAATCGCGTAACCATACAACACGTTCCTAGGGAACGAAATGCCAGGGCAGACCTCCTCTCTAAACTAGCCAGCACCAAACCAGGACATGGCAACAAGTCGCTAATTTAGGAAGTCGTTAGATCACCATCTATATCAACCACGACTAACGCCTATCTGACACTCTCTAGCCGGGGATCATGGACCTACCCTATCCTACAATATCTCCTCAACGGAACACTACCAGAAGACCCCAAGGAGGAAAAATGGACAAAAAGGGAAGCCGCCAATTACACAGTCATCGCAGGACAACTATACAAACGCGGATTCTCGCAACCCCTGCTCAAATGCGTCGAACCCGGGGACCTGGAGTACATACTCCACAAAGTCCATGAAGGCTGTTGCGGCCACCACATCGGGGGTAAAACCCCGGCCCAGAAAATCATCCAGGCCGGATACTTCTGGCCCACAGTTATCCGAGACTCCATGCCGCTGGTAAAAAACTGTAATAAATGCCAAAGGCACGCCAATATCCATCAGGCCGCCCCACACCAGCTCAGCATCATATCAGCAGAACGGTCATTCGGTACCTGGGGGATTGACCTCGTCGGGCCCTTTCCTGTGGCACCCGGTCAACTCTGGTATCTCATCGTCGCCATAGATTATGACACTAAATGGATCGAGGCCGAACCCCTGGCCTCCATCACGGAAACCCAATGCCGAAAATTCCTCTGGTGACAGATCATAACCCGGTTCGGGATCCCCGAGATCGTCATCTCGGACAACGGAACCCAATTCACCGATAGGAAATTCAGAGAATTCTTAGAAGGGCTACGTGTATCCCACCATTTCAGTTCGGTAGAGCACCACCAAACAAATGGGCAGGTGGAATCCGCAAACAAAATAATTGTCAAAGGACTCAAGAAACGGCTCGACGAAGCCAAGGGACTGTGGGCCGACGAACTCGGATCAGTCTTATGGTTGTACCGAACAACCCCCCAAACAGCCACCGGGGAAACCCCTTTCCGATTAACATACGGCGTGGAGGCTGTTATTCCAGTGGAGATAGGAGACCCAAGCCCAAGGAGAACGATCGGGGGTAACGATGAGGAAGCAGAACGAAACCTCACCGACGAAGTAAGAAGCATAGCCCATATCAGAGAGCTAGCCCTAAAACAAAGAATCAGCCTAAGGTACAACGACGACGTCATCCGACGAGAATTCGTACCCGACGACCTCGTTCTATGATGAAACGAAATCGGAACCCCAACCCCAGGGGAAGGAAAACTCACCCCTAATTGGGAAGGCCCGTACAGAATCAAGGCTACAATCGGAAAGGGAGCATACAAGCTTGAACGACTTAACGGCGACAAAATCCCGAGGACGTGGAACGCCGCCAACTTACGACGATACTACACTTAGACTGACCCCTTAGGTCATCCCTTACCTTGTTTTCCCCTTTTATTTGTTTCCCTTCTTTACTACATTTGTTTTCCCTCTTTACCATAATTTTTAATTTCGCACAAGTGTCAATCCCGGGTACTCTTTCCCGCCATAAACGGAGGGCTTTAACGAGGCCCAAACATTAATAAAATTCCATCAAGCTATTTTTATATCTTTCCCTTTTTATTTCCTAATGACGGAATAAAAACACGGCCACAACTGGGGGACCGATCACCGCCCAGGACTGAGATACGAATATCCACGAGAAATCGACCTCACGACGGTCCGCTCATTCCAAACAAAGGGAACAAATAAAAACCAAAAAACAAAACGGCTTAAAAAACGGAATACACAAAAAGGCCCGAACAGCCTGGACGGCATAAAAACGAAGTCAGTCAAAGCCACAAGTCCACAATCACACGGCCACACGGCCAAAAAACACAAACAAAATATTACAATCCAAAAAGTCATAATCACAACTAATCAAGGTTGAAGATCTGGCCATCACGGACAATCTTGAAAGCTCCCATCACAGACACATCCGCTCCAAGCGCCAACACCAAACATGAGCCTTCATCGTCTCCTTGGTAGCAGCAATAGTTTCCTTAACATCAGCAAGCAACACAGTTTTTTCCTCTTTTAAAACTATGACCTCCGCCTTCAAACTAGCCACCTCATCCTTCAGCGTACCGACATCGGCTAAAAGCACAGCTGCCCGGGACTCGGCATCCGAAGCCTTCCTCTGCTCTTCACTAAGTTGAGACAAAAGAGAAGTCTCAACCTGGGAAAGGCGAAGGATCTCAGCACCAGACTCCTCAGATGACTTCACTGCCCGCTCCCTCGCCGACTCGGCATCCGTAAGCAACCCCTTCAACCTCGCCACCTCGGCCTGAGATTGACAAAATTTCTTGTCCAGAAGGCCCACCTGAGCCACCACAGGCTCGACTTTCTGAAAAATCACAGCGGAATGAAGAAGGGAACGGTAAAGGGACTTAGCCTGAAAGGTCACATCACATTCACGGAAGAAATCCTCCGTGCCGGGTATAAGGTACTCATCGATAAAGGCTGGAGCGTCAAAACGACGATCCATCACCGACGGGACCGCACCCTCCCCCTCCACCAAATTCTCACTATCAACATCCTCTGAGCGCTTCCACTTCCGGGAAGCACCCTCTGGTGACACCACCACCGCATCATCATCAATCCCCACACCCCGACCTGACCCTTCGGTGCCACCTTCAGTCAACGCGAGATCCTCAGAGACAGTTCTCGTATCATCAGGGGGTCGTCAGGTCGGAGTGGAGGGAGTACCGCCAAAAGAAGTCCCCTGAGACAATTGAGCCTTCAACCTTGCAAGAGTCGTCAAACCCCCAGCCATCTCAACTGCAAAAAAAAAATCAAAAGAAGAAAAAAGCATAAGTACCCAACTCGGAACCAAAAAAAAAAGAGAAGTACAAAACAAAACATAGATCACACACCGACATAGGTCCAACAAGCGACCGGGTCACCCATCACGTCCCTGTGATTAAGAGGACGCTCCCCAAACAACTGCCATAAGACGAGGGTGACATCCCGGTCCTCCGCAGTCAAGAACTCCTGCGTTACCCGGGTAAGAACGGATGGCCCCGCCCCAAAATTCCAATATGTGGGGAACTGCCGTTCACCCTCCAACGTCAGCCAGAACGGATGATGCCCCCTTGCAGGACGGACTTTGAAATATCCACTCTTAAACCCATGAAAAGAATCTTCATACAAGCCAAAAACCCGACAATGAGGCTGGGCCCTAAAAGACATATACCCCTTATTGTGCTTCCCCTCCTTGGAGGGAAGGGTGCACAAGAAGAGAAAAATGAATACATTCACAGACACCGGAAGCTCCAGAAACTCACACACGAGTTCAAAAGCCCAGATCGCCGCCCAACTGTTCGGATGCAGCTGGGACGGTGCCACGGAACATCGGCTCAACAACTGTTGAACGAAAGGGGAAAAGGGCAACCGCACGCCAAGACGGGTGAACATTGCTTCGTACACCCATAACCAATCCGTAACGGTTGGCGAATCCAAATTAGTATAACAAACCCTCTCGTCAACCCCCGGAACAAAAAACTCATAATGACGCTCGGCGTCACCGCCCCCGCAAACAGCCCCCTCATCATGAAGCCGTTGGAGGTCTGCCTCTGTCATCCGCGACGGTGTTCCCCACACATCACTGGTTACCCAGGAGTAAAGGGCAGGGACGCCCCCCGCTGATATCACCAGAGCCCTCACACCCTCAGTCCTTCGACGCGCCATACCTAAAACATCGATGAGCACCACCATCAGCCCAAACCACACGGTAGAAAACGGCAAGGAAAAATTGAAGCAAATACCATGACCCACTACCAACTACACAGCGGTGCTCAACCACCCTACGAATCCCACCACCCAAAAGAACAGAAACACCATACATAAAAAAGACAACCCCAATCCACACTAAAAACATAGAAATGAAAAAGCAGACAGGAATAGAATAACTGCAAAATAAGAAGGCTAACCTGATAATGAAGGCTAACCTGATAATGCGAAGCGAAAGCCTGAAGAATGCTGGAAATAGAAGAGCAGGAACACAACCAGAAACACAGAACAGCACCAGAATAGAGGGAAACTACTCTCGAAAGCTTAGAACTAGAAAAAACAACAAGGGAAAGGAAAATGGGAACCAAAACAGTTTTTAAACCCAAAGAAGAAAGACGAAAATACCACGAAGAATAAAGATAGCGCAGAAGGGCAAAAACGGGAAATTTTCCCTTACAATAAATGCCCCTTCGGGAAACCAAAAAGCACGCCTCGAAAAATTAAACGGGCGCAAGGAAACGGAAGGTTCACACCAAACAAACGGCACGGAAGACGAACCAAGCCCAAAAACATGAAAATTGCTACCGGGCCGCCGACCCACGTGAAAAACGACATCTATCAAACGACCCGATGAAACGACGAAGCGACCAAAACCATACCTCTCAGCGACAGAGACCGATCTCTATCGTCCTCCCATTACGGGGGCAACTGTTACGGATCCAACTCACGGATCCTACATCCGGAATAACTCCAGACCTGGTTGCCCAGGTCCAAAACCTACTCCAGCACTCAAAGGGACCAAAAGTGGCCCGATAAGAACTCCTAACCAACTTTTGAAATCAAATGTCTCCCTTATCTTAACCAAACAAGATAAGATATGATATTCACCACCACCTATAAATAAATGACTCTAGTCCCTCCAGGTATTCATTCATTCCTCATACCTTATACCTCTCAGATCCATTCTGACTTGAGCGTAGGAGTGTCTTTGCAGGTACCTCTCCCTACCGCTCCAACCTAGTGATCCGGCACTAGTCTTGACCCGCAAGTTCTTGATCCCTCCCTCAACCCATACTGGAGACATCTCGTACACAAATCAACCAGCAAACTTCAAATATCAATCAACAAAGGAGTTTGATAACTCAAGTGTCACCAACTACTCCACCAAAGCTAAAAGGGGTATCTAACTTAAATTGAAAGCATCAATAACATAAATAGAAGAAAGCAATCATAAATCTGAAATACCTCAAATTGCATTAAATAGAAAATCAAATTAAACATGAGAATTCATAAATCAAAGTAGCAACATAAAGTAATCAATAAAGGGAATAAATAAAGTAGAATGCTTAGAATAAAAAAAAAGTAGAAAAGAAACTAAATTAAAGGAATAGTGAACCTGGAATTGTGAAGAAGTAAACCTAACCTAAGAGAAATCCTAAATCCTAAGAGAGAGGAGAGAGCCTCTCTCTAGAAATCTACATCTAAAACCTAAAATTGTGAATAATGAATGTTATTTTTTTGAATTAATTGATTCCCCCACTTTGTAGCCTCTAATATGTGTTTTCTGGGCCAAAAATTGGGTCAAAAATAGCTCAAAAATAACCCCCAGTGATTTCTGATACGTCCAGCATGTGACAAAGTCATGCGTACGCGTCGTCCACGCGTACGCGTGGATTGAATTTTCTCCAGGTCATGTGTGCGCGTGATGCAGGCATGCATGTCACCTATCTTCGGAGCAACTATAGTAAATTATATATCGTTGCGAAGTCCCGGATGTTAGCTTTCCAACGCAACTAAAACCGCCTCATTTGGACCTTTGTAGCTCATGTTATGGTCAATTTAGCACCAGGAGGTCAGGCTGGATAGCTTTGCAATTCCTTCAGTTTCTTGTATTCCTTCCACTTTTGCATGCTTCCTTTCCATCCTCTAAGCCATTTCTGCCCTATAAACTCTGAAATCACTTAACACACATATCAAGGCATAGAATGGTGATAAGAGAGGATTAAAATTAGCTAAATTAAGACCAAAGAAATATGTTTTCAATCATAGCACAAAATCAGGAAGGAAAATGTAAAACCATGCAATTAATATGAATAATTGAGTAAAGAATTGATATAAACCACTCAATTGAGCATAAGATAAACCATAAAATAGTGGTTTATCAATCTCCCCACACTTAAACATTAGCATGTCCTCATGCTAAGCTCAAGGAGATCAAAAGACTAAATAAGGGAGAGTAAGACTCATGAGATGCAACCTATGAATGCAACTATATGCTAAGATATTTCTGTGTACTTGGTTAAAAGTAAATAAGTTCTCTAAGACAAACATAAATCAAATTCCACTAATTCAAATCATATAATAAAAGACAAGTAAACTTGTGAAAAGATAGCTCATAAAAGCAGGGAACATAGAATCAAGCATTGAACCCTCACTGATGGTGTATATGCACTCTTAATTACTCAAGTGTATAGGGTAATCACTCTACTCTTCCCTAGTTATGCTTTCTAAACTTTGTTCTTCACCTAACCAATCAACAAATATTTAATGTACCAATGCAAACATCATGAGTGATTTTGGGGTAATTTTGTCCCCTATTTGTATATTTATATTATATATATATATTCTTCTTTTTTTATTTTTTTATTTTTATTTTTTATTTTTTTATTTATTATTATTATTATTATTATTATTATTATTATTATTATTATTATTTTAAATGTAAAAGCAAACATAACATATCAATGCACATGGAATTTTAATTTTTCTGGTCTCACATGAGTAGATACCCAAATTCCCAATATTTTGTCAATGAAACGCAGCACCATTTCATCAACCCAAGTTCGCACAGTTCCCCACACTTAATTGATACACAATCTATATCTTAAGCTAACCAAAGATTCAATTTGGGGTAATTAATTATTTTTTCCGCTTAAGGTTAGTGATGTGGTAAAATATAAAACAAACGGGGATTAAAAAGGCTTAAGGTGGCAAACAAAGGTAATTGAAAGGGTAGGCTATTTGGGATAAGTGAGCTTATAACAAATGATGGCCTCAATCATATGCATGCATGTAAATAACTAAACAATGGACATATAGAATGGAACAAAGCAAAGATTGCAATTATAGAGAAGAAAACACACAAGAATAAAATATTATGGTTAAATAGTGTAAACATGTAATTAAGCTCAAGTCTCACAGGTTGTGTGTTCTTAGCTATAAACTTTATTCCAAATTACAATCCTCAAACAAGTTTAACACAAAAGGTTTTAATTTAAATTAGTGAAATGCTATAAAAAGGGTCTTGAAAAATAACTCATCACTTCAACCAAGTAGTGGTGAAACATGCACAAAATCAAACAAACATGCAATCAAACATGCAAATGCAACAATGAACTAACCCAGAAAATAAAAAATTGGTGGTGAGAAGAAAATAACAAACCCATAGAAGTCGGTATTGACCTCTCCACACTTAAAGATTGCACCGTCCTCGTTGCATGCTAAGATGTACAAGTGGTTGAGTGGCTCCAATTGACGCTTTTCTCCAAGGATTGTGCAGATAGACTTGTTTGTCTCCCCATTTAGAAGCTTTCCCTTTCCCTTCTTTGGTGGCCATCCAGAAAGAAGAGGAAAAGAAGAAAAGTAACCCAGAAATAAAGATAAGAAAATAAATAAATTATGGGTGGGTTAATGCCAAATAATAAGGGTCTCAATTACATGGTAGCTACAACATGCAAGTGAGAAAATAGTAGAAGCAAATGGCATATCAATAGTGCAAAAGTTGTAATAATCGGGGAGAGAGTGTGGGTAATACAAGATAGTATAAGGTCATGTCAATGCAAAAAGGGATATAGGTATCATAAAAGATTGGCATTGACAAATAAATAATATCATCCAACAGTGTAAAACAAGTCACTAAGCACCAAAAGAAAGTAAGAGAAATGCAACAGTGGAATAAGGACATTTAACACCAATAGAAAAATAATAAACATAGAAAAGAAAATAAAAACATGCAGACAGTTAATATGCAATGAATAAAAGAATGTAAATGTAATGAGAAAAAAAATGAGAAGGAAGAGGGAGGAGATGAAAGTAGGAAAGGAGGAGGAAAGAATGAGAAAGGAGAGAGAAAAGGAGAAGAATGGAATCTGTGAAGCGACGCGTAAGTGTCGCCCACGCGTACGCGTGGGTGTGCAAAAGAAGAGGCGACACGTAAGCGTCGTCCACACTTACGCGTGGGTGAGCAAGAATCCTAGTGACGCGTAAGCGTCGGTCACGCGTACGCGTGACCACTGGTTGTGCTAAACGCACAATACCAGCACCAAGGTAGCACAACTCTTGGCCAAATCACCCGTTGACACCGATCTGGCGATCCACGCATACGCGGGGTGACTAAAATACAGGTGAGGCACACGCATTGCCCACGCGTACGCGTGGGTTGGCTCGTGCACAAGGCACCCTTCCTGCACAGCTCTTGCGTAACTTTCTGTAAGGTTTAACGTCGCATGTGACGCGTGCGCGTGGGACGCGCTGTTCTTTCTTTTCCTTATATATATATATATATATATATATATATGCAGAATGCAGAATGCAGATGATGATGCATAATTTACGAATTAACACTGATAAAATTAAAATAAAATATAACTAAGAATATAAAGAGACGATCATACCATGGTGGGTTGTCTCCCACCTAGCACTTTTAGTTAAAGTCCTTAAGTTGGACATTTGGTGAGCTCCTTGTCATGATGGCTTGTGCTTGTACTGATCTTTGAATCCCACCAATGTCTGTAATTCTAATGGCCTCCGGGATCCCAAACTAGGAACATACAGCCGTCAAGCAATCTAAAGTAAGTGACAAAGCCCCAAAAGTATTGATTGTTGGAATGAATTCTGGGGTCCCAAACCTTGCTTTTGCATCTGTTTTCTTGTTGACCATCTTTGTTCTAACCGGGTGGTAAGCAATCCGAATTCTCACTGAGGCATCCAAACAACTTCCTAGACCCATACAATTTAATATTCTTCCAACCATGATAATTCAGCCATGAACTTCATATCACAATGAACCTAGGATTGTGTTGCCAACCACTAACCATCTCCCTCTTACTCTTATAGCCACAAAGAGCTCTAAGCTGACCATCTGTCTCAAGTAAACCATATTCAAGTGGGAAAGTAAAGGTCAAAGATAAGAATGTTTCCCACTTGAATGTTGTATTGGATGGTAATGGCTTTGGGGAAGAAGTCTCCAACAACTTTGGCAAGGTGATTTCCGGCTCTATTCCCTCGAGCTCTTCCCTGACAACTTCCACCTCTTTGCAAGCCTTTTCAACTTCAACCGCTTCCTCTTGGTAGCTTTCTTCCAATTCAATATCTTCTTCATTGCCTACCTAGGGTATGGGAGGTTGTGCTTCTTCTTCGTTAATCTTCATCTCTTGATCAACCTCTTCAAAGTCTTCAGCCATGATATGCCTTGGAGGTTGTACACCCTCCTCAATATCAACATCAAACATCTTGGAAGGAGGCGCTATGACTGGACTTTCCCATGGAGGTTCAGCATCTCCTAAGTCTGCAACCACTTCATCCTCTTCAATAATTGCTACTTTGTTCAGTTGTTTTAGTATAAAATCGTACTCCTCCTTGATGATTTCCTTTCCATGACAACTCCCTTCAACTACTCCTTCATCTTCAAGGGTCTTTTCTACCTCTATATTTTGGGCCTCCTCTTGCTCTAAGACAAAATCAGACTCTTCCTTGATGTCTTCCTTCACTAATTCTTCAACCACTCCTTCGACTTCAAGGATCTCTACTACCTGTAGGGCCTCCTCTAGCTTCTTATGAAGTATGAATTCGCAAAGACGATCCCTTCTATCTTGTTCCATGTCAATAGCATAACTGGGATCATCTTGCTCTTGAATTGATGGATGTGGGTGCTCTTCCATGGAGGGTAGTGATGGGATAGAAAGATCATTATGTGGTTGAAAAAGAAGTGCACTAGAGCTTGAGGGTTGAATATTGGAGGTAGAGGGTTGGTTCATGCGGGATATAAAATTTTGGAGTGTAGAGGTGAGACCAATGATGTTAGAGATGAGTGTGTTATTATCCAATGTAGGTTGGGGTGGATAGGAGGGTTCATTTGTTGGGAGAAAGGGCTCATAATACGGAGGTGGTTCTTCTTGATAAGGATATGGAGATGGTGAAGATTGAGGTGGTGGTTCTGGGTGTGGTTCATATGGTGGTTGGTGTGGTGGATAAGGATTAGGGTCATATGGAGGTGAATGGTGGAAAGAGGCTTGTGAGTATGGTGGTTCAGATTTATGTTGAGGAGGTGGTTCATAAGCATATGGTGGGGCTTGTTGGTAACTACAAGGGGGTCCACCATATTCATCATCTTGATATGCACCCTGGAATGGCTCTTGACCATAGTAGTTTGGTGCAGGTTGGTTGTCAAGAAAGGGTCCACCATAACTATTGTCTTGGCATGCATCACAGAATGGTTGTTGGTTATAGCACATTGGAGGGGGTTGTTGCCAAGAGGGTTGATCAAATCCTTATGGCTCCTCCCATCTTTGATTCTTCCAACCTTGATGCCTGTTCTCATTATAGCTTCCATTCCTTACAACAATATTGAAACCAAACTTGAGACCAAAGGGGTGAGAATTCATAGTAGCTAAAGAAAATAAAAACTAATAAAAAAATTAATGAAAATAAACTCCTAAAACTAGAAACACTAACAAAGAAACGAAAAAGCAAATATTTATAATAACCAATAATAAGGCACACGTTTGCAATTCCCTGGCAACGGCGCCATTTTGACAAACGGATTTCTGCTAGTAAAGAATTTCACAAATAAGTTCTCGTTGCAAGTATAGTTTCTAAACCAACAGAGAATCCTTTTGTACAAAAGTTTTGGTTGTCACTAAAGCAAACCCAATAAAATTTATAACCGAAGTATTTAAACCTCGGGTCGTCTCTCAAGGAATTGCAGGGAGGTGTAATTATTATTAGTTATGAGATTATATCTTTTTGTGGTTTTTAAAATAGGGAACAAGGAAATAAATTGGCAAGAAAGTAAATTAATAACTCGAAAAAAACTCTTGGCAAGGTATGAGAACTGGAAATCCTACCCTAGTTATCCTTATCAATTTCGATGAGAATTGTCCGTTGCTCCCACTTAATTAACCCTTACTAAATAAAGGAAAGTCAAGTGGACTAATCAATTTGATTCCTCAAGTCCTAGTCAACTCCTAAGGAAAAACTAGCTTTAGAGGGATCCAAATCAACCAGCAAACTTCAAATATCAATCAACAAAGGAGTTTGATAACTCAAGTGTCACCAATTACTCTACCGAAGCCAAAAGGGGAGAAATCTAAATTAAATTGAAAGCATCAATAACATAAAGACAAGAAAGCAATCATAAATCTGAAATACCTCAAATTGCATTAAATAGAAAATCAAATAAAACATGAGAATTCATAAATCAAAGTAGCAACATAAAGTGATCAATAAAGGGAATAAATAAAGTAGAATGCTTAGAATAAATAAAAGTAGAAAAGAAACTAAATTAAAGGAACATTGAACTTGGAATTGTGAAGAAGAAGTAAACCTAACCTAAGAGAAATCATAAATCCTAAGAGAGAGGAGAGAGCCTCTCTCTCTAGAAATCTACATATAAAGCCTGAAATTGTGAATAATGAATGTTGTTTTTTTAAATTGATTGATTCTCCCACTTTGTAGCCTCTAATATGTGTTTTCTGGGCAAAAAACTGGGTCAAAAATAGGCCAGAAATTGCCCCAGCGATTTCTGATACATTCAGCACCCAGCAAAGTCACGCGTACGCGTCGTCTATGTGTACCCGTGGATTGAATTTTCTCCAGGTCATGCGTGCACGTGATCCACGCGTGCGCGTCACTTATCTTCAGGGCAGCTATGGCAAATTATATACCGTTGTGAAGCCCCGGATGTTAACTTTCCAATGCAACTAGAATCGCCTCATTTACAATTCCTTCAGTTTCTTGTATTCCTTCCACTTTTGCATGCTTTCTTTCCATCCTCTAAGCCATTCCTGCCCTATATACCCTGAAATCACTTAACAAACATATCAAGGCATCGAATGGTGATAAGAGAGGATTAAAATTAGATAAATTAAGACCAAAGAAATATGTTTTCAATCGTAGCACAAAATCAGGAAGGAAAATGTAAAACCATGCAATTAGTATGAATAAGTGAGTAAAGAATTGATATAAACCACTCAATTGAGCATAAGATAAATCATAAAATAGTGGTTTATCAACTATCCATCAAGTACCTAAATATGCAAAGTTTCTATTCCATTGTGAACAAAGATAGAATTTATGAGTTAGAAACTATTCCATTGTGGAGTTCTATTTTGGCTTTAATGGGAGCATTACCGGAAAAGTGTGGCGATCCGGGCCCGTGCATGGTTACTTGTACCATAGATGGAGTTCAATTCATTGATTGTACGTGTGATCTTGGTGCATGCGTTAGTATTATGCCTCTTTCCGTTTATCATATATTGAAGCTCCCACGGTTGAAGCGGTCGGCGGCTAGGTTTGTCTTGGCGGATAAGAGCATAATAACCGTGACGGGTATTACAGAAGATGTGTTGGTAAACATTAAGGGTTTGGTATTTTCAATTGATTTTCATATCCTTGAGATGCCACCTAGTGAATCCGAAAGGACATCATCCATCCTACTTGGGAGGCCATTTTTGAGAACCTCTAGATTCAAGTTGGATGCCTATTCGGGAACTTACTCATTTGAGATCGACAAGAGAGTCGTAAGTTTTAGCCTAGATGAAGTGATGAGGCACCCACCGGAGAACCATTCCATATTCCAGTGTGACTTAATTGACAACATTGTGGCAGAAGTGCATTATGCAAAGCTAGATGAGAAAAGTATGATTGAAGAACTGAATAAAGAGAACACCTCACCCCATCCAGAACCACCGGATGTTCAAGTGTCAAGTCAAGAGCAAAATGTAGAATTGAAGCCATTACCACCCCACCTAAAGTACTCATACCTTGATGAAGCCCACAAGTTCTCGGTGATTGTTGGAAGGGAACTCACTCCTCAAAAAGAAGAGAAGTTGCTTCATGTTTTGAGGAAGAACAAAAGGGCCATAGGTTGGAGCTTGACGGATCTAGTGGGCATAAGCCCCCAAGTATGCGAGCACCGAATATTCCTAGAGGAAGGAGCTAGACCCGTTCGACAACCTCAAAGGCGATTAAATCCTACCATTCTAGAGGTTGTGAAAAAAGAGGTCACCCGGTTATTAGAGGCGGACATCATTTACCCCATTTCGGATAGTGAATGGGTGAGTCCCATCCAAGTTATGCCAAAGAAATCTTGGGTGACCACAATCAAGAATGAGAGTGGGGAGCTTATAGCTACGTGGGTGCGAAACTCTTGGCGGGTGTGCATTGACTACCGACGGTTAAACATGGCCACTAGAAAGGATCATTTTTTGCTACCGTTTATCAATCAAATTCTTGATCAGTTATCCGATAAATCTCATTACTGTTTTCTAGATGGCTATTCGGGGTACTTCCAAATACATATTACTTTAGAAGATCAAGAAAAAACTACATTTACGTGCCCCTTTGGAACTTATGCCTATAAGCATATGCCATTTGGCTTATGCAATGCATCGGCAACTTTCCAAAGGTGCATGATGAGCATATTTGCGGATCTTCTAGAGCAATGCATGGAAGTGTTCATGGATGACTTCAGTGTCTATGGGGACTCTTTTGATCATTGCTTGGATAACCTTGCAAAAGTTTTGGAAAGATGTACTAAATCAAACCTTGTCTTTAATTTTGAGAAGTTTCATTTTATGGTTAGACAAGGTGTTGTTTTAGGACATATTATTTCCAAAGATGGTATTTCTATAGATCCAGCAAAGATCAATGTTATATCTAGCTTGCCTTACCCCTAATCTGATAGGGAAGTCCGTTCGTTCCTTGGACATGCAGGTTTTTACCGAAGATTTATCAAGGACTTTAGTAAGGTGGCATTGGCTCTATCTCGATTGTTGCAAAAGGATGTTGAGTTTGATCTAAGCAAGGAGTGCATGGAGGCTTTTGACAAGCTTAAGGTGGCATTAACCCAAGCTCCCATCGTGAGAGGGCTGGATTGGAGTCAGCCGCTCGAAATAATGTGTGATGCTTAAAACTATACGGTGGGAGCCGTGTTAGCACAATGAGAGGGTAAGAATCCATATGTCATAGCCTATGCATAAAAAATATTGGATAGAGCCCAATCCAATTACACTATCACTGAGAAAGAACTATTGGCTATTGTTTTCACTTTGGATAAATTTCGAGCTTATCTACTTGGTTCTAAGGTGGTAGTGTACTCGGATCATGCGACGTTAAAATATTTGTTGGCTAAAAGGGAATCCAAACCGAGATTGATTAGATGGGTTTTATTATTGCAAGAATTTGACTTGGAAATCAAAGATAGGAGTGGTTCACAAAACCTAGTGGTGGATCACTTAAGTTGCCTTGAACATACCAAGGGCGATTCCACTCCTATTAATGATTCTTTCCCCTTTGAGAGCTTGCAAGCAATCTCGGAAGTCATTCCTTGGTATGCACCAATAGCCAATTACTTGGTATCCCGCACCTTTCCTCTTTTGTAAATCTTGTTCTCAATGAATTAGATTTGGTAATATCTCCAAGAAGGATGAAATACCACCAACAAACCATGCTATTTTTGTGAGATTTTTGATGTGTGGAGTATTGACTTCATGGAGCTATTCCCAAACTCTAATGGTTTTCTCTACATTCTACTTGCCGTTGATTATGTGTCCAAATGGGTGGAAGCAATATCCACCCGGACGAACGATGCTAATGTAGTCCTTTCTTTTGTGAGGAATAACATAATTTTTCGCTTTAGGTCACCACGAGCAATCGTGAGTGACCAAGGTTCACATTTTTGCAATAAAAGAATGGAAGGACTCATGAAGAAATATGGCATCATACACGAAGTAGCCACGGCCTATCACCCCCAAACGAACAGCCAAGCCGAGGTTTCCAATTGGGACATCAAGCGCGTATTAGAAAAGATTGTGAAGCCTAATAGAAAAGATTGGAGTGCTAAGCTTACCGACGCACTATGGACCTACCGAACAGCGTACAAGACGCCAATTGGCATGAGTCCCTTTCGGTTGGTATATGGCAAAGCTTGCCACTTACCGGTGGAGGTAAAGCATAAAGTATATTGGGCCGTGAAGGAGTGCAATCCAAGTTTGAGAGGGGCCAGAATTGAGAGAAAGCTACAACTAGTAGAATTGGAGTGTTTGAGGTTAGAAGCCTATGAGAACTCTAGGCTTTACAAGGAGAGGATGAAAGCCGTGCATGATACGAACATAAGAAGAAGGGAATTTAGAGCCGACGACCTCGTCCTCCTCTATAATTCAAGATTACGATTATTGTCTGGAAAACTAAGGTCAAGATGGGAAGGACCCTATCAAGTAGAGATGGCGGAACCTTATGGGTCTATCATTTGCGCCATCCATCAAGTCCCGACATCTTTAAGGTTAATGGGCATCGTCTAAAGTTGTATCATGGTGAAAAGATGAAAAGCAACAAGGAGATGGAGGTGTTCCTTTTGGAAGTTGCACCTCATGGCAAAGAGAATTGAGCTAATGACTGTCCAACTTAAGGACATTAAACAAAAGTGCTAGGTGGGAGACACCCCACCATGGTGAGATCTACCCTTTTTGTCCATTTTGTATATAGTTTTAAACTCTTGCTTGATTTGGTGAATGCCTAGTTTGGATAGACTTGATTTTAGAGCTTGTTTGGATAGATTTTATTTTATTTGACCTAGTTGTGATATTCATGAAGGATTGCATTGATTTTAAGTAGGTGGATTGATAGTGTGGTAGAAAACACCCAATTTTTAGGTATTGCATGGAGTTTAGGGTGTTTTTGGCCCATTTGGCTTGCTTGCCTACTAAATTTGTGATAAAGATGCATTTCGTCATGTCTATGAAAAAAAAGGGGATCCACGCGTAGGCGTGCTAGACGCGTACGCGTCGATGGCCTTCGCAGCTCCGGGTACAAAAATCCAGAGAGTTATGCAAGAATAGAGCCAGCACTGAGCCCCACGCCCAACTCCACTCACGCGTGCGCGCATCTGGTGCGTACGCGCTCGTGATTATTCTGAATGCGCAACCCACGCGTTCGCGCCGACTGCGCCACCTGCACCACTGGTACATTTCCAGAGAGTTAGGCAAACTTTGGGCTGACACTATGCCCTGCGTCTAACCTAGCTCACGCGTGCGCGGGCAGCTGGCGTGTACGCGTCCTTCTGCTGGTTTACGAATCGACACGTAAGCGTACATGCCGCGTCCGCATCAATCGCACAACTCAAACTCTTAGTACATTTTTCCCGAGAGTTGCACAAACGTTTCGCCAACACTATGCCGGGAGCACAACTCCCACTCACGTGGCAGCGTACTTGACGCTTATGCGTCCATCTTCCTTCTGCCAATTCCACGGATGCACGCACCGTACGCGTGCGCGTCGATCTTACTACAGCCAACTCCTGGTACTCAGACCAGAGAGTTACGCGAGTTTTAGGCAAGCATTGTGCCACTAGCATAACGACCACTCACGCGTGCACGCACCTGGCACGTACGCGTCCAATCTACTTCTGCTGCCCACAACGTACGTGTGGGCGACGCTTCCGCGTCCTTTCTGTCTTCTGCCCATCCACGCGTACGCGTGGATGGTATGCGCGTCATTCCCATGACGCAGAAACACTGCAGCGCGCCGTTTTTCAAACCCTTTCTCCTTCTTTTCACTCCAATGGTACTTCTCTACTCCAACTCCCTTCTTCAACCACTTCTACCACCCTTTCTCATCCCCTCTCACCGGCGGCACGGGTCACCGGCGACCACCACTTCGGGCTGTCCCACACTATTCTCTCTCCTCTCTTTCCCCATTTTTCTTCTCCTCTTCTCTCACTTACATCCTCAATTACTTTCTTCTCCCTCTCAAGGTATTTTCATCCTTCCATTTTCTTTGTTTTTCTTCTTTCTTCTTCTTTCATTAGTTGCATTTCTTTGCTTTTCTACTTAGTTAGCTTCTTATTCATGCTTACTTTTTTGTTTTCTTTTTCCTTTCTTTTTCTATTTGTCATGGTTGTTAGGGTGGAAATTTCTCTTGCATTAGTGGGTTAATTTGTTATATTTAATTTCCTTGCAATATGAGGTGCTATATATGATTGATAATGCTTTGTAGGATGCTACATTGTTACATTTCCTCCATTTGTTTGTTGCTTAAGGGTTGCACACCAAGTGTTTGAGGAAAGACACATATGAGTTTTGGTTTCAAATTTGACTTAATGCTTTCCACTTAGTGCTCTTTCTCACTCACTTGCTTATTCCTATGTGCATTGAGCCTATTACTATTCATGTTTCTTATTCATATGCTCATCCCTTATGACTTGCTTCTTGTTACTGATGCTTGAGCATATGCTTCTCATGCCTCTTAGTTGCATGCTTATACCCCTCTTGCATCACATGCTCATGACCTACCAATATGTCCATTGTTGTCTTACTTACATGTTGCAGCTGTCATGTATTTAAGACACTTATTCTCTTACGGCCTTCTTTCCCACTTGCATGTTTACCATTTATGAGTGTTTCTTTGAGTTTCATGTCTCTTCCTTTCCCCCTTTTATAGGATTGTCATCCAAAAGGATAAGGAAAAGGCGCCGAAGAACCCGGCCAATAAAAAGGCACCTCAAAGACCCACCAACAAGGCACACCAAGCACCTAAGGCTAAGCCCCACCTCAAGAAGGCAAGGAGCATCGTTAATGTTGATGCACTAGAGAAGGATAACCCTCCGAGGGATCCAACTAAGTTCCCCAACCGATGTGACCTTGTATACCCCATGATAATTGAAAAGAACTATCACGCGGAGCCTCTTCTTACCCCTCCGGATCATGTTGTTCCGTTTGTGATACCTCACATCGAGCAGCGGCAATGGGGGTTTCTCATAAGACAACCGCAGGAGGCCAACCTATCTTGGGTGGTGGAGTTTTACTCCAACTACCACTCACCTTCTCTTGCATAAGTTTTTGTGTGTCAGAAGCAAGTCCCCATCACGGAGGAAGCTATTCAAGGAGTGCTTAGGACCGGGCCATTAACGGATGGGATTGGTGCTTACCAAGAGGTCTTGTCGCAACGTTGTGAATATGGTTTTGATTGGGATTCCATTCTCCGGGTCATAGCCCAACCAGAGATGTTTTTGACTCAAGGGAGAATGATACCCCGGCCCAAGGGCATTAACGCGTGTTTTCTCACTGTCGAGGCTCAGGCATGGGCCCAAATCTTAGCCCATTATGTGCTTCCAAGCACCCACGGGTCATCTATCACCGCCGAGCTAGCCTTATTGGTTTGGTGCGTCCTTATAGAGAAACCGGTCAACATCCCGTCTATCATCCGACAAGCCATGGGGCGTATCCATGCTGAGGGAAACCTACCCTTCCCCGCTTTGGTGACCGAGCTAGTTGCTGCAGCCGGTGTTCCCCGGGAGACTAAGGATCGGAAGGCCATGATCCCGGTAGATGGAAATGTTGTCCTAACCGGGAAATATCTCAAGCCTCCGGCGGACACCGGGAACCTTAAGATGGCCATTCCTGCGGGCGTCTCCACTACTTCATCCGCACCACCAAGATCATCCCACCAATGCCATAAGGATCTTCACAAGAAGATGGATCATTATGAACGGTGAAACCAACGCCGGTACGCTTATGTGAAGAAGCTTTTAAGTGTTGTGACCCCACCTATGGAGGAACTGGAGATCTCCACATCTATCACAACATCAAGTGAAGATAGTGATGATGAAGGAGATGATGGACATTCCGGAGCCGATCGCCCATCGCACCTCACTCATAGCACAGAGGACCGTGCTAACTTTTAAGTGTGGGGAGGTCGGTCGACCGATCTCTATAGGTAACACCCAAATATACTTTGAATCTCTTTTGCTAATTAGGATAGATTCCATGATTAGGTTTTTGCTTTTTGACACCATTTGCATGATAGTTATTTCTTGTTAGGTCTACTTGGTTAGAGTAATGACTTCTTTTCCAAGGAACTAGAATTCTAGGGCAACCCTACCAATTTGAAAATTTTATGTTAAACTTGCTTGAAGAATGTAATTTGGAACATGGATTTTGAGTTGAGAACACAAGCAAGTGAGTTTTGAGCCTAATTGCGTGGCTACATCTTATAGTCACTTATCTTCCTTCTTGTTTGCATTGCTCTCTCTCTATGATTGTGATCCTTAATTTGTTTGACTCTATATGTCCATTATTGTATGTATGAATGCATGTATGTGATTGAGGCTATCATTTCACTTAGCCACTTACCCAAATAGCCTTACCTTATAAAAACCTTTGTAACTAACTTTGAGCCTACAATTAACCCACTTGTTCTTAATTTTAGCACATTACAAGTCAAAAGAGGAAAACCATGAATGTCCTTATTTAAATCTTTGATAGGCTTAGGCTAGTGTGTGTGTCATTCAAGTGTGGGGAAACGGAGGGGGCATTGGTTGAGGTAAGAGTATGTTGTTGTTTTTGTAAAAATATTGGGAAGTGAGTAGATACTCATGTGTTGACCAAACATGTAAGACATATGCGTTGGTAAGAAAATTAAAGGAAAAGAAAAACAAAAAGAAAAGAAAAGAAAAAAAAAGTGAATAATGAAAAAGAAAAAAAACGTAGAAAGAAAAGAAAAAGGAAAAGAAAGAAAGAAAAAAAAAAGTGGGGACAAAATGCCCCAAAGTAAGGCTCAATAACAATCAATGCATATATGTAGCGATAAAAAATGAATGCATGAGTACGTGAAAAAGTGAGGAATGGGTAGTTAGGCTAGTACATAATTGTATAGGATGTTATATAGGTTAGGTGGGAAGCTTAGGTTAATCAAAGGATTCAAATTTTAGTCCACTTGGCCAAATATAACAATACCTTGACCCTAGCCCCATTACAACCTAAGAAAAGACCTCATGATATATGTATGTATGCATAGGATAACTGTTGATTGTTAGAGGAAGAACAAATTTTGGAAAGCATGAAGTAGAGGAGAATTGAGTGATTAACCCTATACACCGAGCGAATAGAGTGCAAACACTTCCGATGAGGGTTCGAAGCCCAATTTCTTGTTCCCGGCTCTCACAAGCATTCTTCATGCAAGTTACACACACTTCACTTTGATGTTCGAATTGGTAGAGTTCGTATATCATCTTATCATTTTGCCCTATGTACTCATGTATGTTCTTGGAAGATTGATTTGCCTTTGACCAAGTAGGTAGTAGCATCCATCTTAGTTGCATTCATATAGGTAGATTGCATCTCATGAATCTCATTCTCTTGTGATCCTTTGGTCTTTTGCTTTTCTTTAGCATGAGGACATGCTATAGTCTAAGTGAGGGGAGGTTGATAAACCCTGTTTTTATGATTTATCTTGTATGGATTTTGAGGGTTTTATCAATGTTCTTTCACACTTACTCATATAAAAATGCATGATTTTGTGTTCCTTTCCCAGTTTTGCTTCATGAATGAAAACATGCCTCTTTTGCATTAAATTAGATATATTTTAATCCTCCTCTATTACCATTCGATGTCGTGATCCATTTGTTAAGTGATTTCAGAGCTTATAGGACAAGGATGGCTTAGAAGAGAGGAATGAAGCATGCATAAAGGGAAGGAGCATGGAAAATTGTTGCTTTGGAGTTTTGAGCAGTGACGCGTACGCGTGGATGCGCCCTACCAAGATCGGCATGAAGAAGCCAAAGCCAGAAGCCGGCGCATTTGCATGGCTAAGCCAGAACCTCATGGATGCGCACACACGCTTGACGCATGCGCATGGATCGTAAAGCTCCAAGGACGCGTACGTGTGCTGTGCGCGTACGCATCGATGCCTGCACGTGACTTTTAAAGAGAAAACATGACTGGTGATTTTTGGGTAGTTACAGACCCTGTTTGGAGCAGAGTTTTGGCGGGAAAAGGCATAAGAAGACCAAGGATTGAAGGGATCTACATCCATTCACTCATTACACACATTTTTAGATATTTTCCTAGTTAGTTACATTTTGTAGAGAGAGAAATTCCAACTTCTCTCTAGCATTTTGCTCTCTCTATTCCAATTTCTCTTGGATTTCTTTGGTGAGATCAATTGCTAACTCACTTTTATTTTGATCCAAGTTGTAGATCTACTCTCCTACTCTCAATTAGTGTTCTTTTTGATTCGTTCACTTTGGATCTTAGATTTGTGACTTTGTTACTTTGATTTTGATTAATGAATTGAGGAATTTCATTTAATTGTTTGATTGTTGATAATTGCTTCAAGTAGATAGCTTGAATTCAATTCCTTTTTCTCAATTTCATAATGTCTCTCACTATTGCTCACCAATTATTTGAGGAAATAACAACCCTAGCTATGGAGTAGAATTCTCTTTCTTGGCTTAGGGGTTGAGTTGTTGAAAACACTTGAAAAGTTAATATGCTTTGTTGATTATCAATTGAGAATTGCTAATTAACTTGTAGGTCACTAAAGCTAGACTTCCCTAGGGTTAGACTAGGACTTGTGACTCAAGTTAATTACTTTCACTTGACTTTTCTCCATGATTAAGAGGTTAACTAAGTGAAGCAATGATCAATTGTTGTCATAATTGATGGAAGCTATAATGATGGAACTTCCAATACTCACCCTTAGCCAAGGTTTTTATCTTGATTGATTGTTGTTCATTTTTGTTAGCTTGAATTCTTACACCAAACTCCCAAAACCACAAAAGACTTCCTAATCAATGATGTGCATTCTAAAGCAATTCCTAGGGAGGACGACTCAGGACTAATACTCTCAGTTATAGATTTTAGAATTGTTTGATGTGAAATTTGCGTGTCGGTTAGACTATACTCACGATTGGATTTATTGCTAATTTCTATACCGGCATAAAAATCTCTCATCAAAATGGTGTCGTTGCCGGGGAATTGCATATGTGTGCCATGTTATTGGTTAGTGTGAATATGTTGATATGTGAATACTTGCATTTTTCTTTTGATTGTTTGTTTGTTTGATTGCTAGTTAGGATTAATCTTTGCTTAGTTCCACTTGTTGTCATGATCTTTATACTTTCTTCATTGTATGACGCGTTCACTACCAGATCCGAGCTTAGCCGCATTTGATCCAGAAAGCGAAAAAACTTTGCTTCACATTAAGCAAGCTTGGAGGCGGTTATCTTTTGGAGGTGGTGAAAAGGTTTTTATCAATTCACCAACCATATCCGAAGTTAATTCCGAATCGTCATTCGAAGAAGGCACTATCTACTCTTCCGTTGATACTACTAATAGTTCTTCTTTTGATCTAGGTGCCAACACTATGGCCGCTCCAAGGAGAGTTACTCTCAAGGAAGCGGGTGCTCCGGACATTGTTCTTCAACCACACCCTGTGAATTTTTGAAACCGTGCGTATGCACAAGGGAGATGCCTACTGTTGGGAGCGCTGGCACACTTTGGTGTGCACGCACACCCTACGAATTTTGCAAGTTGTGCATACGCACAACCTCATGTGCACGCACACGCTGGAAGTGGCAGTCTGTTCAGGCGATCGCACGTATCTGTGCGCGTGTTAAAAATGAAAACTTTTACCTTCTGTGCGTACGTGCACTTGTATGCGTACGCACACTTCTTGAAAATCCTCCTGGGCGTGCATACGCACAATCATATGCGTACGCGCACTGCCTTGTTTTTTAATAGAAATCTTGTTTTTGTCTGTTTTACCTTCCCGACAAGCTTGTAAACTTTCGTAACACTTATCTAAGATCCTTTAGCTTGTTTTTAGGTGTCAAAACATGGGGGATGCTTTAGGTAAGTTTAATTAGATATTTTCTTGTAAAAAGTTTAGAAAACGGAGACTTAGGTTTCTGGAGTACTGAGGACGGATTTGGTTGAGTGAAAAGGCCGAGTATTGTGTTGATGATCACTGACTATGAATGGTGAAAATTATGAATTGATGGTGGTTGAGATGAGTCTGGGACTCGGAATGGAATAATGGATCACTGATATATTAAAAATTGATTTCTAAAAGCCACTGAATTACTCTTTTATACTAAGATTGTTGAGACGCTATGCGCCTAGCAGGGATGGTTTGGTTAATCCCACCTGTCGAGGTCGCAGCGGCGGCATAAGGGCGATGGTTCATCCTACTTACGTTGAGATGTGAGGTCCGTGGCAAGAGTATCTCACTCGCATCCCTTCGGAATCACTATAGTGTGCAGGCACTGACATCCTAGACTGTGATCCGGGCACGATATCTCGGGGGTTCCCATTATGAGACCAAAGGACGACATCTCTATGGAGGTGTGTTGGGTTGGCAGTGGAACCATAATGTGATATCACAGCCTATCAGGCATTCATCATATGCATCTTCTATCTGATTGCTTGCTTTGCCGACTAGAATTGTTTGCCTAATTGTATAACATGCTTAGTTACTTCATGAATTACTTGATATACATGTTTATACTTATGATTTACTTGCATTGCTATTACTTGTATTTTCTACTGGGATTGCGGAGGATCGAAAGGCGGTGGCGATGGGATCGCATGGCGGTTAGGCTGGTGAAGGCTGTGGGACATCGGTGAATTGATAGTTAGAAATCCCTTAAGTTAGTTTACCCCTTTCCATTATGGTTTTAAGTTATGGTTTTAAATTTTAGTTATGCCTTAAGTTGAATCTTGTGTTGATATGAAGCTCTAGGATTGCCTTTAGCATCCCGGGGTCTTATATCTTACATTACTGGGCGCTGTTACCATACTGAGAACTTCCAGTTCTCATTTCATACTTTGTTGTTATTTTTCAAATGTAGGTCGCAACCAACCTCGGTGAGTTGCTTGATGGTGACAGAGCGGAGGACCTTTATCATGTTTTGGAGTCTTTTGATTATTTTATTGGTACTCTCACTTTTGTATTTTATTTGCCTTAGAGGCTTACTTTGAGAGAGATATTTTGTATATGCTGTTTTACCTATCAAAACTCTGTATGTCTGTATACAACTAGTCAGCCTAAACTCTGCAGGCTGTGGCTAGTATCTTATGATTACTATACTCTTATATTTTGTTATCTTCTATCTTTATCTTGTGCCAAAAAGTTTCTGGCTTCGTATGAACGTTTCACACTTTTGTAATTCCGTATTTGAGCTTATTTCTTCATCAGGCTTCTAGAATTATTATTCCTTCTATATATATTTATGTATAAGCCTTAGGATTGTCGTGACCTCTGATTAACCTTTGCTTTATGGCATGCGGTAAGGTTTAGGGTAATTAGGGTGTTACAAAAATACTTAGAGTCAAGTCTAGGCTCATGTGCAAAGCTCTCCCTCAAAGCTCAAGGCTATGAGCATCAATGAGTAGAGATTAAAGAAAAAAAACAAATGAGCTTAAAGAATTCTCTAGTTACATGCTTGTGGTGCTTATGTATCAAGTGGTAATACTTGAAAACAAAGCATTTAGAGTCGAAACTTTTAACTAATAGTGCAAAGCACCCAAGAAGCTAAGCCAAGAAAAAGATGAAAAGCTTATTTTAAGAAAGGAATATAAAGAAAAGATTTCATAAAGTGAATTAGATAGAAACATCAATCATTTGATTTCTTTTGTGATTGTTGCATGCATAGTAAACTATCCAACCATGAATATTAAATTGCTATTCTTCTCACCTTGGATTGTCAAACTTTGTTGCATGATTCTTTATTTGCTCGAGGATAAGCAAAGTTTAAATTTGGTGTTGTGATGCATGAGCATCATGTTGTATTTTTCTATGCTTTTTCACATAAAAAATGAGTTCATAATGGTTAATTATGATGTATTTTTGTGCTTAAGACATATATTGCTTTAATCTCTTTGTTTTGATGAATTTTGTAGAAAATGGTAGAAAAAGAAGCAAAAAGCACAAAATAAGCTTAAACGAAGAAAAGAGGAGATTTTGGACATGCTTTGAAGCTTGGATATGCTTTGAAACCTTAGGCCATGCTTTTGAAAGTGTGGCCAATGACCCATGAAGCAAAGGCGTTATCCAATTTGGGCGCTGGCATTGGAAGCCCCACGATTGAACCCTTGCATTTGCACAAGAGAAATTCAAAGAAGAAATAAAGATAACTTGAGCTACAAATCTTCAAATGAGGTGATTCTAGTGGCATTGGAAAGTAAGAATCTAGAGCTTTCCAATTATATATGGCATTACATGGTGGACACTAAATCTGAGGGAGAAATTCACCCTGAAATGAAAAGATGAACATAGCATCAGCCTGTAGTAATGCCTTCTGACCTCTTCACCTTCCAAGGAGTATAACTTGAGCTACATAGGTTCAAATGGTATGCTTATAGTTGCATTAGAAAGTAGACATCCAGAGCTTTCCAACAATATATAATAGTCTATGGTTCTTGATGAATCCATATTTGATGGTAAATTTTGGCTTGAATTGAGCAGGATTTCATCATATAAACTCACACTTATTCACTAAAATAGCATGCTTTTGTGTTTTCTCTCTAAATTTCACCTAAATGTGAAAAACATGCTTTTTGTGCCTAAATTGAGTAACTTTATTCTACTTTTATTCCATTCGATGCCGTAACGTATTCTGTTGAGTATTTTCAAGTCAATTAGGCAAGAATGGTTTGGTAGAACTGGAAGAAAGCATGTAAAAGGGGAGAACATATGAAAAAAACAAAGGAGAAGCACACCTTGTAGTGTGTGTATGCACGCACCTATGTGTACGCACAAGTTTGGGCGCATGTCCTCATTAATGAAGCACGTGGCTCGCGATTTTAGGGGCCTCTTAGCCCAATTTTTAGAGACCTGAAGCTAAATTGGAAGGCTATTCAAGGGGGCAACATACCATAACACACATACATCAATTTTAGGAGTTTTAGCATGTTTTAGATTAGAAATTCTAAAGAGGGAGACTCTCTCTTCTCTCTAGAATTTATGGTTTTTAGCTTAATTTCTCTTTAATTTTAGTCTTTGATTCTTGTTTTAGTATAGTTTTATTCAAATTTTCATGTTCTCTTTCATTGATCCTCTTAGATTCTTTTGTTATTTTCTCAATTTTGCTACTCTTAGTTATATATACTTTTGTCAATTTTGATTCAATCAACGCAATTTTGATATTTTGGGTTTCTTGGATGCTTGTTGATTTTTGATCATTATTCTCATGCAATTGGTAGTGTAGATTTTATTTCTATTATAATTTATCATGATTTTCCTTTTATGCATACTAGGTGTTTAATAAAATGTCTCTTCTAGTTTTTGTATAGTTTTTCGCACTCTTGACATGAAATTGGGTAATTAGGTTAACTTGAGTCATAGATGTCCATTCTATATTTTGATTAAGATTGTTAGTTGGTTTGGTTTCCACTAATGCTAGTCTTTCACTAAGTTAAATAATGAGTTGACTAGGATTTGTGGATTGAGATCAATTATGTCCTTTTGACTTATCCTCGATGTTAGGGTTCCTTTTTGCCATTTGAATTCAATTTTTTGAATTACTTGCTTTGAGTTTTAATTCCCTTGCTTGCTTATTTACTTTCTTTCCCTTTTTTATTTTATTGCCAATTGCTATCTCAACCCCGAATACCTCATAGCCAATGATTGAGAACTTAATTACAATTCCTAGGGAGAGCAATCCGGAATTTAAAACTCCTGGTTATTTGATTTGAATTGTGACAATTCTTTATTTAAACTTTGATTAGGGTCAATTGTTGGGTAACATTCCGAGGGAGCGTCACCTACCACCTTCCTCTAGTTGTGAGAAGTATGAGTGAGAAGCCCAACTTCAACTCTACATCCGAACGTAGGCGGAAGACTGTCACAGTCCCTACGATGGAGAACAATGCATATCGTAATCACATATTTAATCTCAGAGGCCACTCCTCATGGCACTCGTCCACTCATACTCATTCCATCAACATGATCATACCTTTCCAAGTTCTCACTTCATATATCTTTCTTCCTTCACACTTAACCAAACCCATCCTCAGTACACCAGAAACCTAAACCTCCGTTTGCTAACTTTTCAAAGTAAAACCCAAATTAAATCTCCTAGGACCTTTCCCATACTTTGATGCCCGAAAACAAGCCCAAGAATCTTAAAATGGTGTCACATAAGCTTACAAGCTTGTTGGGAAGGTAAAATAGTTGAAAACAAAGTTTAAGTTTGAGAAACAGGGCGTGTGCATACGCACTGGGGTGTGCGTGTGCACGCCCAGGAAGTTTCAAAACGTGCGTGTATGCACAGGTGCTAAAATTTATAATGTCTATTCACTCACACAACCTGTGCTAGCGCCCCCAACAGACGACCCTTCCCAACTTGTGCATACGCACAGGGCTGTGCGTACGCACAGGTTGTATTAGTGTGTGCGTGCGCACAAGGCTGTGCGTACGCACATACCATAAATTACAAAATTCCTCTACAAAATTTCAAATTTTACAAACTTTATATTAAATCGAAGGTGGTTTTCAATAATCTTTAATTCTAAACCAAATTCAACAAATTTTGAAAACCGAGGCAAAAGTTATGATCACAAAAAGTTCACCAAAAATTCATTTTTACCCAAAAACCACATAACCTCAATTTTAACCAAACCTCAATCCAATACCAATCAATCACATTTCAACCATACCAAAAACACCCAAAATTCATACCAAACACTACTTCAACCATTCAATCATCTAAACCATTTAATACTCACCTCATCCAACTCTAAAATTCAACCTAACATCACATCCCATTTCCTTAATACCACCATTCAAATTCTCAACATTAATCAATTCTACAAGCACCAATTCTAATATTCCATTATTATCATCCAATCCATTCAATTTTCAACCACTTCACTCACTTACTTTCATCATGAACCACAATAACCAATAATCAAAATCATCACCAATACCTAAAACCATCATAACGTTCATAATCAATATCAATCATCAATAATATCAACAACCACTACAAATCCTTATCAATTTCAATAATCATCAATCCTTCATCAATTACAATTAAATCACACATTTATCATCAAACTTCATCATCATTAAAATATCAACAATCACCATCAAACTCATATACTCCTCATACCAAAACTCCATATCATCATCACCATCATACAAGTTATCCACAAACATAAAAATCACATACAATTAAGCATACACACCACAAAAAAGAAGTTCAAAATGGCATTAATAATACGACGGTTTTATAAATCTGCTATAATATTCGGATACTATGGCATATTATATTGTTGTCGTAATTAGTTCGCAGAAAATTGAGGTTTTGATGATTATGGCAGTTTAAAATCGCCATTATCTGGGTCCATGATTTAAACAAAACCCATGGCCCATGCACTCTATCTGATTCCAACCCTAATTGCAAAACTAACATATTGTGCTTCTGTAAGGTAACGACGCTATCAATAGGATATACTCCAGTGTGATCTGCTCCAGCGATAACTTTCTCCAGCAAGGATCTCCTCAGCGGCGTTCTCCAACTAGAATCTCCTCGCCGCTGCCTTCAATGAGCTTCTACGACCTTGTTCTGGCTTCGATCTAAAGGTTAGCCATCGCCTCTCATCTCCCTTGCTACTTCGTTTATCACCTTGCTACCGCAACAACATTGTTGCTGCCTTTCGCGAGCTTCTACAATTTGGTTCCGCCTTCTCTTCACGTTTGTGATAACGTCCTTGCTTTCACCATTGAGAACTTCTTCGAACGTGATCTCCAGACTCTCGTCTTCAAGCTCGGCATGGCCAAGTCAATCCACCATGCCAAGGTCCTGATCCGCCAGCGCCACATTAGGTCTTCCTTTCTTCTTTTCACTTTTTTCTGAAATTTAGGGTTTTTAAATTCCTAATTTAATATCAATTGTTGTTTGCTTTTGCATACTGTCAAATTAAGAATCTAATTTTCTTAATTTCTAGGCTTTTGATAAAATTTTCTAACGTCAGATTAACCTCTCTGTATAATTGCTCTTAGATATGTAATATCAGTATTACTGAAGGTATAGGATCATCACAATTATATAGAGTGGTTTAGTTTAGTCAAAGTAGATAAAAAAATTTCACTCAAAAAACTAACCGAAATGCCTTATTAACTTCAAAACATTTTGAAAATATTATTAAATTTTGTGATTATAGAAGATCTGTTCAATATAAAATTAGGCGGATAATTCCTTCTGAGTATTTTTGTTTGCTGAAGTAGGAGATCTTATGTTATGTTTTGATATTTGATTTGGTAATTGAAAGTTGAAACACTTGCCTGATTTGCTTTCTATATGCATGTATGTACTATAATATAATTGTAAGAATATAATTAGATCTTATGGAAAATCAATTCTATATAGCTTTTGGTGCACTTGGTCATGTCAATTTCTGTTCCTCACTACAATCCTTGTTTTGTCTTGATTATTTGTTTTTAGAGTGCTTATCTTGATTTTGATTTTGATTTTGAATATTTTTGGATATAAGTTTGCTTCCTATTCATTTAGCATGTATATGCACTTCATACTAAAAATGCCTGATTACCTAGAGTTTGATTTTGATTTGTTTATTCAAAATCTGGTATTTGGTCTTACCTTGAATAATTAAGTTCACCAACATGTGCCATCTTACTGTAAGTGAACTAGATTCCTTTTCATCGTAAGTAATTTGAGTTCATCTTAACATTTGTGTAAATTGCATGCTCAGAGAAAGAAATAAAAAATTTAGTTGTCATTGTTATACGCCCTTGTAGCTTCAATCCTTTCAATTTTTTTTCTATTACTTCTGGTTTTTAAATGAAAATCTCTTGGAGCAATCCAGCAGGTTTCAAATTCCTTTCCCTTTTCATTATTTTACTAGAGAAGGTAGGCTTACACTAGAGAAGGTGAATGCAGCAATCAATGACATGGCATCCTATGCTGAAGCAAATGCATCATAGTCCCGAAAAAGTATGTTAACAATTAAATTCTTTTCAGATTTAAATTGTAAAGTACATTCTTTAAATTCTTGACAATTTGTTCTACAAAGATATGGAAAGATATGGAAAGATGGTGCTTTTGTTGAGGTACCTTTTATTTATTTATTTATTTATTTATTTTTAATTTTCAATGAAAAATACCTAGGTTTCATTTATTAATTATTATCATTATACATTGATGGATGAAGCCAGTATGCAATATTTGGGATTTTAAAAACTGTCCTACTTATGTATTTTGTTGATCTTACGAATGGGGAAGGATGGTTTTTAAGCTTCCACTTTAGTTCCTTGAGTTTGATATATGTGGTGCTTTTCACTTTAATTTTTTTAATTTATGTTTATATTTTATAATGTAGATTCATCTTTTTGTGCTAAATAGCAATCCTCCACAGATATATGGCTTGCAATCTATGCAGGTGTAAAAGCAGCTTACTCTTAAGAAAAAGTTACACCTACAGAAGTAAGAAATCTAGGATTTGCAACTACTTGTTCTCTGGGTATATAACATTTCTCTTTACATGACATATTTAATTTGTTTATATAATGACTCTAGCTGATTGTTTATGAACTATATAACAGTTGCAGTGGATGCCGATAGCGCACCTGTTTCGATTTCTTTGACTGATGATTCAAGAAGAAATGTCATAGTATGGATGGATCATAGAGCTTTAGAATAAGTTGAAAGGATAAATTCCTCTAACTCACCTGTATTACAGTATTGCGGTGGAGCTGTTTCACCTGAAATGCAGCCACCAAAGATACCATCTGAACTAATCTCATTATTTTAGTCACTGGTCAACATACATAATATGCTATGCTAAATTATCTTTTATTCTTTTAGGCATTTTTCTCCATAGATGCTATTTTGTTAAAAAGGTTTTTAAGTGTAGTGCAATTCATACTCTTTATGACAATGGCTATTGATGGAAATAAACATTGGATATGTTAAACACCATGTCTGCAACTGGGACGGGGTCTTATCTTTTTAGATTAAGCTCAATAACCTGACTAACAGATTTGTAGAATACATATACAAATTATTCTTTAATGAAAAGAAACTTGGAGCATGGGGGTTAATTAGAAATTTTGAATTATAAACTTTAATTTTGAATCTTAAATTTTAAAATTTTAAAACTTTAATTATAAACATGGAGCATGAGGGTTAAAATTTTGAATCTTAAATTTTAATTAGAAATTCTAAATTATAAACTTTAATCTATATAATTGATATAAAATATAATAAATAAAGAGTCAAGATTCATTTAATTAACAAAAAATACAGTATTTATTATTTAATAAGGAGTATTTAAAGATGAACTCTCTTATATAATGAGAGTTACATCAAAATTTAAAACTGATAAAATAGAATTATATACAATTCAATAATTTAAATGCTAAAAAATATATTTTTTCCATATATAAACATGAATGAAAAGGCACCATAAAATTAAAGAAAAGGCACTCAACTAAGCACGCATTTGTTGGCCAATAGATATCCACCTATAGCAACAATAAATTCATTTATTTTGTCGTTGTGTTCTTGTTTGCAATATCAGCATGGAAAATCTCATACTTCCCTTTGAACTTATTATCAACTTATCATTTGCACATTGGATACTCTCAAGATTTGTTATATTTCATACCTGAATCAATCATAAGCTAGATTGTTAGGATCTATTAGTAATATGGTTATTGTGCAGTTATAAGAAATTTTCAAAATAGAATTGCTAATTTAAGATAGTAGATTTCAGACTAAAGTGTGATAAGTTGCTTGGTTAAAATTATTTTGTGTTGTCCAAGTTAATTTTTTAACTAGTTTAACTATTAATTATTAACTCTTTAATTCTTTTTTTTTAGCTATATATTTGTTATATATTTGTTCATAGTTTCCTAACCTTATTAGTTTCAACTTTTTTAGTTTTTACTTGATTCTACTATTTAGTGTTTTAAGTTTTATGACTTCAAGAGAAATTAGATTGGTCAGTTTAATAGGAACTTTCTCAGTAAGCATTCCAGATGCATTGGAGAATCTTTCACAACTATCCTTCTTGTAAGAACAAATCTTGTCTTTGTATCTGTATCTGTATCTGTATCTGTATCTGTTCATGCCCTGGGTCGAGCTGTATGACCTGGGCTGATTGAAGACAAGTCGACCGACCTCTTCAGGTCAGGATTACCCGACCTCCTCTCAAGGATTTCGGCCAAATCGCTGCAAAGGCCCAAGAAAGGCCCAAATAAAGGGACACAGCCATCAGAGGAACGAAAAGCATCTCCATTCGCTTATCTGAAATCCCTGCCAATGAATCTACATAAGTATCTCTATCCCTTTTATTGTTTATTTTAATCTAATAAAGTATCATGTTTAAATCCGCCTGACTGAGATTTACAAGGTGACCATAGCTTGCTTCAAGCCAACAATCTCTGTGGGATCGACCCTTACTCACGTAAGGTTTATTACTTGGACGACCCAGTACACTTGCTGGTCAGTTGAACGGAGTTGTGTCCACACATAGAGCCACAATGAGGATTCAATACAATTATATATTGTTACTCTCACACAAATATAAAGAATATGGAACACAATTTTGTCCACCATAGCTAAAGCCTAGAAAGATAAGGGTGGTGCCCCTTAGAGATAAGATGACTTCACTCAGAAGATAAGATAAGATAACTAACTTATCTTATATGGAAAGGTCAGCCTACACTACTATAAATACACCGGAGCACCCAGGTATAACTCATACTTTGATTCTACTAAAAAACCTGCTTAAAGCGCATGCTAACTTAAGCATCAGAGTCTCTTGCAGGTACCACCACCCTCCGGTGATGAAGGATCAGTAGCATCTCCAGTTCCACCAGGTCGGACACGACAGCTCCGGCCACCAGATCCAACAAGTCAGACACGACAGCTCCGGTCACCAGATCCAACAAGTTGGACACGGCAGCTCCGGCCAATACAACAGATCTCGTCCGAGATCAACCTTCAGTTTCAGGTAACCCTCGGAACATTGGCGCCGTTGTCGGGGAACCTGGAAGTCATCCTATAACCATGGCAGACGACCATGACAACGACCACAACTCTGATTTAGAAAACAGAACACTGCATAAAAACGCGGACACCACACCCAAAGATACACCTCAGCAAAATAGAGAGAAGCATTCTCCCAATTAAGAAATTTTAGAAGCCCTTCGAGAACAACAAGATCGGCTTAAGCAGCTCGAACAGGAGGCTGAATTACAGCGTGAAGCCGAAAGAAACCTCCAAAGAGAAACTAGGCGACGCCGATAGTTAGAGGACATGCTCCTAAAACTCGAGGCCGACCTAAAAACCAAAACCATTCAGCCCGGTCATGAGGACAACCCCTCCGAAGATCAAGATCCCTGCACCAAAGAAATCATGAAAGCTAAAGTTTTGAAGGATTTTAAAGCTCCCGACAAGACCCCATATGACGGTACCTCCGATTCAAGCCATCATCTCAGTAATTTCAGAAGCAGAATGTATCTCACTGACGCATCGGACGATATTCGTTGCAAAGCCTTCCCGACTACCTTGACAAAGACGGCAATTAAGTGGTTTGACAGTTTGCCTTCTAGATCCATCACAAATTTTGACGACCTAGCCAAAAAGTTTCTTGCTAGATTGTCCATCCAGAAGGACAAGGCTAAACACGCCCCAAGCTTATTAGGAATCAAACATGGTGACAGGGAGAGTCTCCGATCTTATATGGAAAGATTCAACAAGGCATGCCTAGACATATAAAGCCTACCAATAGAAGCAGCCATCATGGGTCTCATCAACGGCCTATGAGAAGGACCTTTTAGTCACTCCATATCAAAGAAACACCCAACATCTTTAAATGAAGTACAGGAATGGGCAGAGAAGTATATCAACATGGAAGAAAATTCTCAACTAGGAGAGACTTCGAAACCTGGATTCCCATACCCTTCCCGGGATAAGGACAAAGACTCCAAAAAGAAAGAAGATCAGCATGGAGAAAAACCTAAAAAATACCACAATTACACCCCTCTCCGAATATCCCTTTTGGATGTTTTCCGAGAAGTATGCCACACTGAGAAGATTCTACCACCTCGTCCAGTCAAAAGAAAAAAAGGAAGGGGAAATCAGACAGAATACTACGAATACCATCGAATCTATGGACATCCTACAGATGAGTGCTTCGACTTAAAGAATGTCATAGAAAAATTGGTAAGAGAGGGGCAACTAGATAGGTACTTAGCCAACAAAACGGACGAACCCAAAAAAAGAAGAAGGGATGGAGAGGGCGGACGAGCTGAACGACCACCCCGCACCCCAGAGAGACACGTTCACATGATAAATGGAGGATTCGCAGGAGGAGGGATCTCTAAATCATCTCGCAAAAGGCACCTTAAAGAAGTATATCACGTTAGAGGAGGAGAAGTATCACCCGACCTCCCTACTATTACTTTTACCCAAGAAGACGCTGCAGGCCTCATTCTGGGACATGATGATCCCATGGTCATTACCATCATATTGGCCAATGTCAATCTCCACCGCACACTAGTGGACCAAGGAAGCTCGGCAGATATCTTGTTTAAATCCACCTTCGACAAACTCGGCCTAAAGAGCTCAGAGCATATCCGAACAACTTGTTTGGACTAGGAGACACTCCAATCCAACCACTTGGATATATCTCACTATACACAACCTTTGGAAAGGGAACCCGATCAAGGACACTCAACATAGACTACATCGTGGTCGACGTGAGCTCAGCTTACAACGCCCTGATAGGTCGGACAACACTAAATCAGCTTGTCGCAGTAGTTTCAACTCCACATCTATGCTTGAAGCTCCCAACTCTAGAAGGGATCGCCACGATAAAAGGAGACCAGAAGATTGCGCGACGCTGCTACAACGAAAGTCTGAACCTTAGAAGCAAAGGAGAAGAAATCAATACCATCAAACTCGGGCGAGTACGAGGTCGGGAAGAACTTTGTCCACAGCCTGAGGGCGAGATTGAGGAAGTCCAGATCGGAGATATCCCAGATAAAACAACAAATATTGGGGCGACTTTGAAAAAAGATATAAAAGAGTCTCTAATACAGTTCCTAAGAGATAATACCGACCTCTTTGCATGGAAGGCCGCGGACATGCCAGGTATAGATCCCAAACTAATGTGTCACAAACTGGCAGTATACCTGGGATCTCGGCCAGTACAACAGAAGCGTCAGAAGCTCAGACCAGAGAGATCCCAAGCTGTGGAAGAACAGGTACAAGCTCTACTGGAGGCAGGATTCATAAGAGAAGTCAAGTACCCACAATGGCTGGCCAATGTGGTATTGGTAAAAAAGTCAAATGGAAAATGGCGGATGTACACTGATTACACCGACCTCAATAAAGCCTGTCCAAAAGATCCCTATCCACTCCCAAGCATAGACACTCTAGTGGATGTCTCCTCCGGATACAAGTACTTTCCTTCATGGATGCTTATTCGAGATATAATTAAATCCCAATGTATCCACCTGATTAAGAAAAGACCTCATTCCTAACCCCAAAAGTAAATTACTGTTATGTCGTCATGCCATTCGGACTCAAAAACGCAGGAGCTACCTATCAAAGATTAATGAATAAAGTCTTTGCAGACCATATCGGAAAACTCATGGAGGTATATGTGGATGACATGTTGTTAAAAACACAAAGTGAGGAATCATTACTGTTCGACCTCGCCAAAGTGTTCGATACCATCAGAAAGCATGGCATGCGACTTAATCCCGCAAAGTGTACCTTTGCAGTAGACGCTGGCAAATTCTTGGGTTTCATGCTAACACAACGAGGAATTGAGGCAAACCCGGATAAATTTCGGGCTATACTCAACATGAAAAGTTCAACCTGCGTCAAAGAAGTACAACAACTCAATGGGAGACTGGCAGCCTTGTCCAGATTTCTAGCCTGATCGGCCATAAGATCTCTTCCCTTTTATGCCACACTAATAAAGGGAAAGAGGTTTGAATGGACCACAGAATACGAGCAAGCCTTCCAGGACTTCAAAAAGTTCCTAGGACAACCACCCATTCTTACTCAACCACGGGAAGGAGAAGCACTCATATTATACCTCGTAGTGGGAAGTCGGGCAATAGCCTCAACGCTAGTCAGAGAAGAGGAAAGTGGGCAACAACCCATCTACTTCATCAACAAAGCCCTACAAAGGGCCAAACTGAACTATCAAAAGATAGAAAAGTTTGCCTACGCTCTCATACTAACTTCTCAACGACTTCGCCCATATTTTCAAGCTCACATCATCAAGGTTCGGACTAACCAACCAACCTATGAAAGGCATTCTACAGAAGACAAACTTAGCCGGAAGAATTCTACAGTGGGCAGTCGAGCTATCTGAGTTCGTTCTTCAATATGAAGCTCAGACGGCCATGAAGTCTCAATATTTGGCCGATTTTATTGCTGAGTACACTGACACCCCGGGAACTCCTACAAAATGGAATCTCTATGTGGATGGCTCTTCAAACAAAACCGGGAGTGGTGTAGGTGTGATAATAGAAAGTGACCAGGGAACCCAAATCGAACTCTCCCTAAAATTCGAGTTCCCTGTTTTAAACCACTAAGCCGAATACGAGGCCTTACTAGTTGGTTTGAGACTGGCTAAGGAAGTTGGAGTTCAAAAGCTTATCATCTTCAGTGATTTGTAAGTATTCACCTCGCAAATAGCAGGGAGTTACCAAGCTAAGGAGCATACCATGAAGAAGAACCTGGACAAAACCAGGGAACAACTCGGGAAATATGAGGTCCACCATATACCTCGGGAACAGAATGCTCGAGCTGATACACTCTCAAAATTAGCCAGCACCAAACCAGGGGGCAATAATAGATGGATGGATGACCACCATAATGGATGGATGACCACCATAATCAACTACCTCAAATCGGAGACACTCCCTATAGATAAGAAGGAAGCAAATAGGCTAAGACGAGAAGCACAATACTACACCATCATAAACAACATCCTGTACAAGAGAGGGATCTCGACACCCCTATTAAAATGTGTGCCGACCTCCAACACCAAGGAGGTCCTGGAAGAAATACACAGTGGCATATGTGGCAACCATCTTGGAGCACGAGCTCTCTCCAAAAAAGTACTCCGAGCCGGATTCTTTGGCCAACTTTGCAAAAGGAAGCAACAGAGTTCATAAAGATATGTCCACCATGTCAGAAACATACTAACTTCCACATCGCCCCACCAGAGGAGCTTATTAGCATAACATCACCTTGGCCGTTCGCAAAAAGGGGACTCGATCTCCTAGGACCCTTTTTCCCAAGGATCAGGACAAGTCAAGTTCCTCATTGTAGGGGTCAATTACTTCACAAAATGGATTGAGGCAGAGCCCCTAGCTAATGCCACTGCTCAAAAAAGCCGAAAATTCTTATATAGAAACATTGTCACAAGGTTTGGGGTTCCCCACTCTATCACCATAGACAATGGCACTCAATTCATAGACGCAAGTTTCAGGAAGTTGGTAGCTGACTTGAAAATAAAGCACCAATTTACATCCGTAGAACACCCATAGGCTAATGGACAAGCAGAAGCTGCCAACAAAGTAATACTAGCCGGGTTAAAATGGAGACTACAGGATGCGAAGGGAGCCTGGGCTGAAGAGCTCCCGCAGGTCCTATGGGCATATTGGACAACTCCGCACTCTACCACAAAGGAATCTCCTTTCCGATTAGCTTACGGAATGCAGGCAATGATCCTAGTAGAGTTCGAAGAAGGATTTCCCAGAACGATCCACTACAGTAAAGAGGCCAACTCCAACTTCAAAGGGAAGAGCTCGACCTACTTCCAGAAATTCGAGAAGGAGCTCGGATCAGGGAGGAGGCATTAAAACGTCGAATGACCTCAAGATACAATCGGATGGTAGTACAGCGAAGTTTTGCCAACAACGACCTCATCCTAATCCGAAATGATATCGGAACAAGTCAACCAGGAGAGGGGAAGCTAGCAGCTAACTGGAAAGGACCCTACCGAGTCATAGAGGTACTGGGAAAAGGCTACTATAGGGTGTCCGAACTCGAGGGGCGAGAGCTACCAAGGTCATGGCACGCCTACAACCTAAGAAGGTATTATAGTTAGGAGGTGATTAAAGATCTTATGTCAAGGTGCACTCTTTTTCCTAAAAAGGTTTTTTAACGAGGCACCAAGCCAAGATCCATAAAATTGCCTGACTTAAAAGGGTAAGATGCCTATATTTCTACTTTCTATTGGAATAAAAATTTTCAGATTCTCTACAAAGTTTCTCTACCTAGACGCATTAATCTGAACGCAAGAAATTCATCGTTCGATTAAAAAGCTACAGGTCGGCAAGGTGAAAACCGAATTCACCACCCGACCACGATGAAAATCGAATTCATCGTCTGAATTTCTACAAAGGTCGGCGAAGTGAGAACCAAACTCACCGCCCGATTTCTACAAAATCGGCAAGATGAAAAAGTGATAAAAATAGATTAATGCGAAAAGTTATAAAAAGTAATTCATAGAAAGAGGCCTGACGAGGTCTGAGAAAAAATAGATTGCTAAAAATAACTTAGAACGGACCGACATGAAGAAGTCGGACCAATCGACATGAAAGCGACAAAGGTTATAAAAAATAATCCATAGAAAGAGATCTGACGAGGTCTGAGAAAAAATGGATTGCTAAAAATAACTTAGAACAGAACGACATGAAGAAGTTGGACCTATCAATCAAAGAGGCAAAGTTATAAAAAGTAATCCATAGAAAGAGGCCTAGCCAGCCCCGATTAAAAATGGATTACTAAAAATAACTCGAGAAGAATCGACAAGAGAAGTCGGACCAACAAAAGGCATGCGCTAGAAGGGACACAGCTTGACCTAAAAAGCCACGAACTCACAAAAAGCTATCAGAATTGTTCATACTAAAAAGGTTCCATGAGAACACCAACAAGTCATCAAACAAAGCTAGCCTCAAAGGTCACTCCGACTAAAGCAAGAAAACGAACAAACACAAAGGTAATCAAAAGAGGTCGGATAGCAAAGTCCAACACTCAGAAGGCCACCTGAAGGTCGACCTCAGGAGTTCAAAAGCAATCGTTTTTTGCTAAATAAAGTTGCTAAGAAAAGCAACTAAAATGTTAGGGCCACACCAGGGCTTAATTACAAAAAAGTAGAGTTTAAAAATCCACAAACTGGGCTATACAAAATACATTAGAAAAAGTCACAGGGGATCTAAGTTCTCCTCAGGAACGGCACCCTGAGTCATCGGGGTAGGTATGATCTTCATTGGAATCACATCTACAGTTCCATCATCCCAATTTAAGATCTGGACATCGGGATCGGACACAAGGTGGCTGACCTCAGCAACAGTAGTTGAAGAAGTCGTCGCAGTAGGAGCTTTGACTGGGGGCTCAGGGGGAGGACCATCCTCCTAATCTTCATCTGGGGTAGGAACATTCTTACCATTTTCAATGATATTGTCCAAACTATAAAGACTCAGGTCGAGCTCGGGAGCCAGAACTCAGATCTGAACTTTTAAGTTTTCATAAGCATCAGTCACGCTGCCTACGAGATGGTCCTAGAGCTCAGCATAGTCAGCATGAGCAGACTCCAGCCTCTCCCTAGTCTCCAACAGCTCACCATAGGTTCGAGTATAACTCTCTTTCCACTTCTTGGCCATCTCCTCGGCCAGATTTGTAGTAGCCTCTGTAGCAACAGCCCTTGATTTTTCCTTCTCTACATCCAGCTCTAACTTTGGCCACTTTGGCATCCAGCTCATCCTTCAACCCCTTGATCCTGTCAAATTCCGACTTGGCTTCCTGCATAAAGGCCTTCGTCGTATGGACAGGAGAATCTTGGATAGAGCAAAACAAAGCTGCACCCATATGCGCCATTTGCACACTACTACTGGTGATAAAATTCAGGTGGTGCAGGATGGACACATCGTCCATAGGAAGTCGGCCATAAAGAGCGATCTGGTTATCCACAAACCCCACAGCATCAAAGTCAGAGGCATCAAAATTGAAGGGCTCAACAGTCCTCTGCTTCTTAGGAGGAGGACCAGCAGCAGAGGGAGAGGCAGCACTGGAGGTTGGCTGAGGAGGATCAGAAGGGACCAGGCGAACCTGGGGAGTTGGGATGACTTTCCTCGATCCAGAAGTGTCCGAGGTTGACCTCCTCAGGGTAACTTTGGAAGATTCCTCCCCAGAAATTTTGGCCGAGATGTTCTGAGCCACAGTCACGTTCCTTGCCATCTTAAAGGCCTTCATAGAATCAGTGGTCTTTACCATCTCTGAAAACACACAAAAAAAAAAAACAGAATTGCAAGTGAGAAAGGGGTGGATTGATAAAACAAACAAATAAAATAAGGAGAAAAGCCAGCGAAGAAATCGGTAAACTACCCAATTCAACTCGGAAAAGGGAAGGATCCCCTGGGAACCTTTTTTTGTCGAGGTAAGGAGGTTCCCCCCATTTTTCCTCCAACACATTTACAAAGGCCTGCTCGATTTCATCTAGCATTTCCCAAGTATACCTAGACACTACCACATTCTATTGCCAGCATAAGGGGAGGGCAGGTTCATTATTCTGTTCCAAGAAGAAAGGCCGAGCTCCTTCAACAGCTCGGACCTTGAAATAATAGTTTTTGAAATCCCTAAAAGATTCGTCATACATAGAAAAAACTTTCTTTCCCTGGGCAGCTTAAAAAGAAATCCAGGAAGCCTTCTTCTTAGCTGCCCCAGGCTTCGTCAAAACAAAAAGGTAAAGAAAGCGAGTTTGAGAAGGTCGGACATCCAATTCTTGGCACAACAGTTGGAAGATTTTTATGAAACCCCACGAGTTCGGGTGAAGCTGAGAAGGAGCTACGTTGCAGGACCACAACAGGTCGGTCTCAAAGGAAGTAAAAGGAAGGGTAATGCTCATTTGGCTAAAAAAGTAATCATACGCATAAAAGAAGGGACATTCCCCCTGAATCAAGGTATGAAAGCAAACCCTCTTATCAGGGTCAGGCGCTATCAACTCAGAATTCTTCTCCTGATCTCTATTACTACAAACCTTGTGATGTCTCCTAAGCTGCACGCAATACTCAGAATTAACCACAGAAACACACATCAAGACGAGGGAGTCCAGCCAGTCAGACATGCCCTCGAAGACTTTGGTGGACGTCTCGACAATGTTTTTGTGAGAAGACATGGGTCAACTAGTCCTACAGTGAGAAAAAGGAAAATAGGTTACTAATCAAATAGCTCGGACAAAACAGAAAACATCTCGGACAAATATGGAGATAACTCGGACAATAGCATGCGAATGTTAAAAGACTCAGAAACAGAAGTAAAAGGAAACCCCAGAACTTACACTGAGGTCCAGGGGCATCCTTTGGAGGCAATAACAAAGCAAGGGTCCAGGAAAAAGACAAGTCTTGCAGTTAAGCCCTAAAAACACAAAAGAAGATCAAGCCTTCTCTGACAAATGGCGATCCATCCATACAAAACAGCGAACATCAAGCATGCAGAAACCATAAAAAAGATGCAACCTTTTTTCAAATTCACAGTCTATTACTCAAAGATACAAACTGAAGAGGATCTACGCATAAAGAAATCAAGTAAAAGGGGTAGAAACAAGCAACAAAATAAAGAAACCCTCAAGGCGCGCACTACAGTCACAACGACGCCGAAAAGATGCAAACTTTTTAACACGAATCCAAGCAAGATCAAAACTTTTCATACATAAAACAAGCACAAGCATAAAAAGAACAGCGTAAAAAGTAAAAAGTGAGAGAAGATGAAAAGCTAACTTGCAACGGAGAGAAGATGATAAACGATCAGAGACTGAAGCAATGACTAAAACGATGCCAACAATCGCCTTTGCAGGTGAGGAAGAAGAAGACACGAAGGCCCAGAAATAAAAGGGTAAAGAGAAGGGAGAAGTTGCAGTAAGCAAAGAGAAGAGAAACTGAGGGGAAAAGGCTCTGAAATTCAAATGAAGATACAAAGAGGAAAGTAAAAGGAAAATGGCGAAGAGTTAATGAGTATTTAAAGCTTCACACGTTTCCAAGGAAACACAAAATGCGCAGTTAAAAAGGAGTAAGACAAAATGCTTTGCATTCAAAAATCCATTAGGAGCTCTACAAAACGGGATCGACAGAACAAAAATGCTCGAGCTCGACTTCCCCAAAGGAAGTCAAAATCTAACAAAGACACGACCTTAAAAGAAAGACCGAGGTCAAGCAGGGGCACTGTTCATGCCTTGGGTCGAGCTGTATGACTGGCTGATTGAAGACAAGTCGACTGACCTCTTCAGGTCAGGATTACCCGACCTCCTCTCAAGGAGTTTGGCCAAATCGCTGCAAAGGCCAAAGAAAGGCCCAAATAAAGGGACACAGCCCATTATAAAGGTAGCTAAAGCTTAGAAAGATAAGGGCGGTTCCCCTTAGAGATAAGATGACTTCACTTAGAAGATAAGATAAGATAACTAACTTATCTTATCTGGACAGGTTAGCCTACACTACTATAAATACACTGGAGCACCCAGGTATCACTCATACTCTGCTTCTACTAAAAAACCTGCTTAAAGCCTATGCTAACTTAAGCATCGGAGTCTCTTGCAGGTACCACCACCCTCTGGTGATGAAGGATCAGCAGTATCTCCAGCTCCACCAGGTCGGACATGACAGCTCCGGCCACCAGATCCAACAAGTCGGACACGACAGCTCCGGCCACCAGATCCAACAAGTCGGACACGACAGCTCCGGCCACTACAGCAGATCTCATCCAAGATCGACCTTCAGTTTCAGGTAACCCCCGGAACACTATCTGTATCTATATTTATATTTGTGTAAGTATAATGGTGTGGTTGAATACACTGGGCCTTAAACTCAAACAACTTCACTAGAAAAATACCACCTTCATTGGGTAAACTCTCCAAACTTTATTGGTTAGACTTGGTAGATAACCAACTCACAGGGCCTATTCCAGTTTCAACCTCCACCACCCCTGGATTAGACCAACTTCTAAAGGCTAAGCACTTGTTAGTATTTTTACTCATTTTTTAATTTATTATTTCTCGAGTAATCACTTAATTTGACCCTTTATAAAGGATAAAATCATTCTGATTTAAGAAGCAGTATTCTCTTCATCTTATAATAACTGTTTTGAATTGCATTTGTAATCTAATGCAGCCATTTCAATAAGAACCAGCTTTCAGGTGCCCCCAAACTTTTCAGCTCTAACATGGTGTTCATACATGTGTAAGTTCATATATTTTATTTTATTTTTCAAAAATTGGTGTTATAAGCTTGTGATGTCATCTATTTTACCATTTTTAACAACCTTTTCTTTTTTCCTAGAAGATTATTTAATGGAAATGATTTATTTGGTTCTATACCAGAAACATTAGGACTAGTTCAGACATTTGAGGTTCTGTAAGTAATTGCCTCATATTTCAGTTTTTTAATAAATTTTGTCGACTCTTTCTACCAATCTAATTTTATTTTTTCTTTTTATATTATTTGACTAGTTATATATTATTTCTAATGACATCTTTTCATTGTTATAATTTTAATTTATAACAGTCGGCTTGATAGAAATTCCCAGACAGGAGAGGTTCCTACAAATCTTTGTAAGAGATGAGTTTGGATAATGAAGTTGGAGTGTTGCAGCAAGAAACAAAGATATTGGAGCAAGTTCCTGGGATGAAACTCACACAAGAGACCAAGAAACTAAGGCAGGCTTGTTTTAAAGTTAATTACAAAAGGAGGAAACTTTTGGCCTCCAAATCTCACTCATCATCACTTAGCTAAGCTACTTGTCTTGTATATTCATATTCTAAGTAGTAAAAACATCACTTATTAGATGGTTTAAATACGTTATTAGATATTAACATATTTTAGAAAACTATATGGTAGATTTGACTGATTAGTGTTTATTGCAATGCTGGTATTTTGGTAAGTTTAGTAAGACAAGGTTTTGTATAGGAGTTATTACTTTTAATTTTCAATAATAAAAAATATATATTATATTAATATTTTGTTTATGAGTTATATAATATTTCATTTATGGATTATGATTTTTTGTTATTGGAAATTTTAATCACAAAATTATTTATTTAACGTGGTAAAAATTACGGTAAAAATTGTTTTTTTAAACGATAAAAAATGTCACTGTTAGGGTAAAACGACGGTTCAAAAATGTCATTTTAACCAAGAAAAACGCTACTGTCAGGGTAAAAATGACGGTTCAAAAATGCCGTTTTAACCAACCAAAATGCCACTCTGGCAGGGTAATAATGGCGGTTCAAACCGCCGTTTTAACCTATCCAAAAACTGTCATTTTAACTTTGCAAATAACGGTGATTTGAACCGCCGTTTTAACCTATTCAAAAACTGCCGTTTTAACCCAGGGAATTGTGGTGGTTTTTGGAAAACTGCCGTAATAACCCGAATGGCGCCCAGAATTATGTCGCTTTACAAAACCGCCATTATTGGTGATAATGGCGGTTCAAACCGCTGTAAAGACAAAAAAAACCGCCGTTTTTAATAGATTTTTTTTTAGTGACACCCAAAGCATTCAATCTTAAGTGTCTAGAAATATTACATATTACATAAATGAAACTGAAACCATACCTTGGCCGATTCCCAAACACACCAAACACCAAAACGAAACCACTAAGCTCGATCTAAAGCCTCAACCAACTTCAACAAACACCAAAACTCAATCTTACATCACATATATCACCAAAATCAAAATCCAAGATACACAAAACAACTAAACACAAGGGTTTAGTGAAACCTTACCTTGTCCAATGAGATTAGGGGTAAAATCCATCAATTACTCGCTACTAAAGATCACCTAAACAAGCAAATTCACAAAATCTACTAAAAAACCAAACATAAAAATGCGCAGAACCTAGGGCACAAAACTGGGAACTAAGACGCAATTTCTTACCAGATTTCTTTAGATAGAAAGGAAGAGCTCATCGAGAGCTTCACATGGCCGTAAACGGCTCATCAATCGGAGCTCCATAGCTCAAGTTATGGCTCCCGGAAGTGGAGGATGAATAGTGTCATCCCTCTTCTCCTCTCCTCTCTAAAACCGTGGCCCTCTCTCTCTTAGGGCTTGAAAATAAGCTCAAAGCTCATTAAATGAGCTTATATAGGTTAGGCCTCGGGCCCGGTTTAGGCTCGGTCCAATCCGTTAGTATTTTTGGTCCGTTTGGCCCATTTTGGGCCAAAACCTTTAAGATTAGTGCCCGGTTTTAAATTCTAAATTATTTTTATCCTTTCAACATAATAAATCACTTTTCAAAATATTATTTTCCAAATACGTGGTAATGGACAGACTAGAGCCGGTACTGCTAGCTTAAGCGCTAGTACGCATTTTTACAAAAACTTTTCGAAAGAAATACATTTTCCAACTCAGAAAAATTCACTGAAATTAAATTTCACATTTATATTTTCAAATTAAAACTTCTAAATTTTGAATCTATTCCGGGTACTAAAATTATTATTTTAAAATAGTTTTATGTGAAAATGCGGGTTCTCACATCCTCCACTCCTTAAAATGATTTTCGCTATTGAAAATCTGAGTTACGCGATATATCCCCATCAAATCGTCCTACCGTGCCGATGTTACCTTTCTCCTTCCACTGCATCACTCTGATTATCGTCATTACGCATCTGAAGTTTTTCTTAAAACAAATACCGAATTTGTAATACTTTTCAAAACCTTTAAAACAAATTCAAACTAAACATATTCCTTGTTAACGCTTTTTCAAAGGAGTCAAAATCATTTCTTCGTAAGCCAAATACTTGAAATCACGGTTTTGGTAAATAAAAACTTTCAATTTGAATCCTTTTTGATAAGATAAATCGGAAAGGCCATAGCATTTAAACCATAGCATTTAAACAAAGAGTTCCGTTCATCTAGCAAAACCAAATCATTTAAACCAAAGTCCCAAACCAAATTTCAAAATCATTTTAACCCTTAAAAATTTTTCAACATGGTTCAAGACCATACCAATTAGAAATTGAAAATCGTAAGTAAAACCCGCTAAAGACATAGTCGGCACTCCTCTTACCACTAGTGTTGAGTCTCACCCATCAACTGATACGCTGCAACTCCACGAACTGGTTTTTCAGAACATGTGAGCTCATAACGCATAGGTTAGGTTAGTCATCCTCACTTTCTCTCCGTGAACGTGATTGACCTCGGCAGTGAGTTGCCATTTGGGTTTCTTTTCCACACCAAACAATTGATATCAAGGTGATTAGTCTCAATATCTCAGGCTCAATGCTTCAATTATCCCCAATGGCACTCACAAACAAGCATGCTATGCAATATCAAGTAGATAACCTAAATATCATGAAAGAAAAATGACCCGGAGTGTGCAACAAAGCACAATCGGTCCATCCTTCAGGCTCACGAGGATGAACCGCTCTAAAATCACAAAATGTAACACCCCAATTACCCTAAGCTTTACCTCTAGCCGTAAAGCAAAGGTTAATAAGAGGTTACGATAATAATATATTCTAGAAGCCTGATGAAGGATTGAGCTCAAAACAGAATCACAAAAAAATGCGAAACATTCACACAAAACTAACGTACAAGATACAAGGTATAGATGCAAGAGAAGAAAACATATATATATATATATAATATTATAATAGATCATAGGGAACTAGCCGCAGCTTGCAGAGTTTAAGCCAACTAGTATATATAGAAAAATACAGAGTTTTGAAGTTAAAAACAGCTTATACAACTTGTCTCTCACATAAGCCTCTAAGGTTATAAAGTGAAATATACAAAAGGTGACAGAATACTACGACAAAAGTAAAACAGGAACATACAAGGAAAGAACCAAACTCCCCTCTGTCACCATATCCACAATTTCACCGTGGTGAATTACGACCTGCATCTGAAAAATAACAACAAAGTATGGAATGAGAACCGGAGGTTCTCAGTATGGTAATAGAGCCAAATGATGTAAGATGTAAGGCTTCAGGACGGTGAAGGCAATGCTAGAACTTCATATCACATACGGATATTTAAGCTTAAATAAAATAAAATAAATAAAAAACTTGAACCATAAACCGGGTTATCTAAACTTAGGGAGATTCTAACTATTACTAATCACACCGCTGTATCCCACAGCCTTCGCCATCCTAACCTCCGTGCGATCCCATCGCCACCACCTACCTAACCTCCTCAGCACGAGACAATCACAAATAATGCAACCATGTAAAACATAGATAATATTCATATACAACAAGTAGTTCAAGAAGCAGGTAGGCATGTTATACAATTAGGCAAACTCAAGTAAACAAAGCAAGCAAGCATATAGAAGATGCACATGATGAATGTCTGCCCTATTGGCTGTGATATCACATGTCGGTTGTAATGCCAAACCTGACAGAAAATCCGGTCGACACCTCCCGGATTAGTCTCTCTATTGCGCATAAGGAGGAATAATTTTGAGGGATGAGTGTCCTACCACCTTCTCCTTTCAGAGGGAAACGTTCTGAGGGAGAGTGCCCTACCACCTTCCTCTGGTTGTCGCATGATTCCGTGGGTTAGTGCCCTACCACCTTGCAATCAGAGAGAAATCGCATTTTCAGGAGGAATAATTTCGAGGGATGAGTGCCATACCACCTTCTCCTTTGAGAGGAAAAAATTTCGAGGGAGCGTGCCCTACCACCTTCCTCTGCTTGTGAGAAGTTTGAGTGAGAAGCCCAGCTTCAACTCTCACATCCGAACGTAGGCGGGAGACTGCCACAGCCCCTATGATAGAGAACAATGCATATCGTAATCACATATTTAATCTCAGAGGCCACTCCTCATGGCACTGTTCCACTCATACTCATTCCATCAACATGATCGTTCCTTTCCAAGTTCTCACTTCATATATCTTTCTCCTGTCACATTACCAAACCCATCCTCAGTACATCAGAAACCTAAACTTCTGTTTGCTAACTTTTCAAAGTAAAACACAAATTAAATCTCCTAGGACCTTTCCCATACTTTGATGCCCGAAAACAATCCCGAGAATCTTAAAATGGTGTCACAGAAGCTTACAAGCTTGTTGGGAAGGTAAAATAGTTGAAAACAAAGTTTAAGTTTGAGAAACAGGCCGTGTGCGTACACACAGGGGTGTGCGTGCACACACCCAGGAAGTTTCAAAACGTGTGCGTATGCACAGGGGTGTGCGTACGCACAGGAGCCAAAATTTACAATGTCTGTTCACTCACACAACCTGTGCTAGCGCCCCCAACAGACGACCCTTCCCAACTTGTGTGTGCGCACAGGGCTGTATGTATGCACAAGTTGTAAAACTTCATTGGTGTGTGCGTGTGCACAAGGCTGTGCGTACGCACATACCAGAAATCACAAAATTCTGCAACTCTGCAGAATTTCAGATTCAGCACCAATCTTTGAATGATCATAACTTCCTCTACAAAATTCCAAATTTTACAAACTTTATATCAAATCGAAGGGTTTTCAATAATCTTTAATTCTAAACCGTATTCAACAAATTTTGAAAACCGAGGGAAAAGTTATGATCAGACAAAGTTCACCAAAAATTCATTTTTACCCAAAAACCACATAACCTCAATTTTAACCAAACCTCAATCCAATACCAATCAATCACATTTCAACCATACCAAAAACACCCAAAATTCATACCAAACACTACTTCAACCATTCAATCATCTAAACCATTTAATACTCACCTCATCCAACTCTAAAATTCAACCTAACATCACATCCCATTTCCTTAATACTACCACTCAAATTCTCAACATTAATCAATGCTACAAGCACCAATTCCTTTATTCCATTATTATCATCCAATCCATTCAATTTTCAACCACTTCACTCACTTACTTTCATCATGAACCACAATAAGCAATAATCAAAATCATCACCAACATCCAAAACCATCATAACATTCATAATCAATATCAATCATCAATAATATCAACAACCACTACAAATTCTCATCAATTTCAATAATCATCAATCCCTCATCAATTACAATTAAATCACACATTTATCATCAAACTTCATCATCATTAAAATACCAACGATCACCATCAAACTCATATACTCCTCATACCAAAACTCTATATCATCATCACCATCATACAAGTTATCCCCAAACATCAAAATCACATACAATTAAGCATACACCCAAAGCGTTTAATCATATCTTAAGGGTCAACTAGCCAAAGTGTCCAGAACCATTACATATTACATAAAGAAAACCGAAACCATACCTTGGCCGATTCCCAAACGCATCAAAAACAAAAATAAAACCACCAAGCTCGATTCAAAGCCTCAACCAACTCCAAAAAACACCAAAACTCAATCTAACATCGCATATATCACCAAAATCAAAACCCAAGATACACAAAACAACTAAAAACAATGGTTTAGTAAAACCTTACCTTGTCTAATAAGATTAGGGGTAAAATTCATCAATTACCCGCTACTAAAGATCACCTAAACAAGCAAAACCAGAAAATCTACTCAAAAATCAAACATAAAAATGCGTAGAACCTAGGGCACAAAATTAGGAAGTGAGACTCGATTTTTTACCAGATTTCTTTAGATAGAAAGGAAGAGCTCATCGAGAGCTTTGTGTGGCCGTAAACGGCTCGTCAATCGGAGCTCCGTAGCCCAGGTTATGGCTCCCGGAAGTGGAAGATGAATAGTGTCATCCCTCTTCTCCTCTCCTCTCTAAAACCGCGGCCCTCTCTCTCTTAGGGCTAGAAAATGAGCTCAAAGCTCATTAAATGAGCTTATATAGGTTGGGCCTTGGGCTCGGTTTGGGTCCGATCCAACCCGTTAGCGTTTTTGGTCCGTTTGACCCACTTTGGGCCAAAACCTTTAAGATTATTGCCCGGTTTTAAATTCTATATTATTTTAAACTAGAGCCGGTACTGCCAGCTTAAGCGCCAGTACACATTTTTACAAAAACTTTTCGAAAGAAATACATTTTCCGACACAGAAAAATTCACTGAAATCAAATTTCACATTTATATTTTCAAATTAAAACTTCTAAATTTTGAATCTATTCCGGGCACTAAAATTATTATTTTTAAATCGATTTAATGCGGGTTCTTACAGATTGAATGATAGTGATGAAACTTAGAGGAGGTTGGTGTGGAAGAGCTAGAAAAGGGCAATGAGGAAGAGGTAGACACCCAAGAAGTGAAATCATTCATGCAAGAGTCCAATAGAATGACTCCATTCCAAGAGCAAATTGAGTGGGTAACAATTTTCTCAATGAGCTTCATCGGCCCACACCAATATGCTATCTTGGAAATGGATCATCAACTTAAGGTCCTTCTTGAAGTGTTAAATGGTGAAGGATTGGATGTTGGTTGCTACAAGAATCCAAAGCTCATCAAAGAAGCCAATCCAAGATTTGGAGTTGAAGGGTGGTGCAAAGTGCAATTGAGTGGATTTCGGAAAGTGATGGGGTGCTTTAAAGGCGATTTGGGAGTTTGTTCATCCAAGTTTAAGAGCAAAGATTAACAAGGCAATGAACGAGAAACTAAAGTATGGGATCCGGGCATATACTTCTACAATCAACTACCTTGGGTCCCAATTGCTTGCTTGAGGTTGCTTGAGAGCTTGATGTACTTCGTTTGGGATATCGGAGGATTTTGGAAGAACAAACATGGGTGGCAACTCAAGGATGAGTCGAAGCATAAGGATAATAAACCAAAGTGCTAGGTAGGAGACACCCTACCATGGTAACATCATTCTAAATCCTTTCTTATTTTAGCTTTCGCTTATTGAGTTTCGTTTCTTTTGGTTTGTTTAGTTTAATTAGATTATAAGCTTAGTTTAGTTGCACTTTAGTTTTAATCATGTGTTTTTGAGAAATAATATGTTTTGGAGTTGAAAACCTTTGATTAATATAACTTTTGGTGCTTTAGAACTCTCAAAATATTTAGAGAAACAGAGCATTATGCGTATGCACACACCTGTGCATACACAAACTTTCCCCAATTTTTGTCATCTGTGCATATGCACACCTGTTTTCACACCCTTTGCCGGGAGCGCCCACATACCCTTGTGGCGCATCCCCTGTATTTTCAGCTCTTGTGCGTACGCATGGACCTGTGTGCATACGCACAGGCGTCGAATTGAGCATCAATTCAAAAGATGCCCTGTCGCGCTTGACCCCTTACCTACCCCTTTCTCTTCTTCATTCTGGTGCATACTGATGAATGAACTTTTGTGTGGTCTAGAATTTTAAAATAAACTCTCATTGCAAGTATAGTTTCTAAACCAACAATAATCCTTTCATACAAAAACTTGGTTGTCACAAGTAACAAACCCCTAATAAAATTGATAACTGAAGTATTTAAACCTCGGGTCGTCTCTCAAGGAATTGCAGGAAAGTGTGCTTATAATTGGTTATAGAAAAGTATGTTTTGGGGTTTTGGATAAGAAACAAGAAAGGTAAATGGGAATGAAATTAAAATGGTAAAAAGGTCTTAGCAAGGGTTGGTGGTCAAGGATCTCTATCCTTATTACTAACCACAACATGAGAATTGGCAAGGATCAATCCCATTAAATCATCCTCTAGCTTAGTAAAGGAAAGTTAAATGAGCTATATCAATCCATGTTCATAAGTCCTAATTCTCTACTAATTTGCTTAATAAGAACTAGAGTTAATGGCCCCAATCATCAATTACTTGGACATTAGTAACTCAAGAGTTCCTAAGTTATCATCCCAAGCCAAGAACATAAAAGTCTAAGCTAAAACCCTCCCAAGCATTTCATCAAATACTTGGAAGGCATGAAATGAAAACATAGAAAATCCCTAATAAAGTGTCAATTCTAAACAACCAATTGCAACATCAATGAGAACAAATGAAGGAAGGAGCATTAAATAAAAAATACCTCAACTTGCATAAATAAGAGAATTGAATCTAACATGGGAATTCATAAACTAAATTGGCAACATAAAGTAATCAATAAGGGAAACAAATAAACTAAAATGCTAGAGTAATTAAGAGTAGAAGAGAAACTAAATTGAAATAAGATAGAATTCAGAAATCAAAAGAGGAATAAAACTAAGACCCTAAAAACTAGAGAGAGGAGAGAGCCTCTCTCTCTAAAAACTACATCTAAACCTAGCTAATGTGAATGAATGATTGATTGACGAGTGATGGATGTCTTCCCCCTTCAGTCCTTGGTCTTTTTAGCCTTTTTCCGCCAAAGATGAGCTCAAAACTGGGCCAGAAGCCCTCCTGAAATCGCTGGTTGCGATTTCATTAAAGGTGTTAGCGTAGGCATCGACGCGTATGCGTATAGCGCGCGTACGCGTCGCTGGAGCAGTGTGTGATCCGCGCGGATGTAGCTGGTGCACGCGCGCGTCCATGGCGCGTTCCAAATCCTTGGCTTTTTCTGATTTCTCCATTTTGCATGCTTTCTCTTTGCTCCTTTGATCCGTTCTTAGCCCTTTTCAATATGAAATTACTAACAAACACATCAAGGCATCTAGTGGAATCAAAGGGGATGTAAATTATCAAATTAAGGATCTAAAAGCATGTTTTCACACTTGAGCACAAATTAGGAGACAATCACAAAACTATGCTATTTTATTGAGTAAATGTGAGAAAAGGTTGACAAAAATGCTCTAAATTCAACACAAGATAAGCCCTACAAATGGAGTTTATTAGATACCCCCTACCCATCCTCCTGGCAACACCGCCGGCGCTAGCGTCGCCAGTGCTGCGTGGCCATGCCTCTCTTCTTCTCCTTCTTCCTTCTTCTATCTTCTTTCTTCTCTCTTTCTTCTCTTCCCAACATGCCTGCCCTGCTTCCTTGTGCCAGGCCGCCAGTATATTCTCTGGCGAACCTCAGCTGCCTTGAGCCCCACAGTGGCAGCTACCAATGCCACTGCTACATCTTCTTCTCTACCATTCTTCAACTCTTTAATTTTAACGTTTTAATCTTCTTTGTTTTGTTCATTTACTTGCTTAATTTTCATTTTCTTTTTTTAACTTTGGTAACCTAGCTTAGGTTTAGCAAACTTAATTGGTTGTTGTTGAATTGCAAGTGTTCAATTTCTAATTTCTGTGTTGTTGATGCATGAATTTTGGCTTGAAATTCTTGAATATGCATTGCATACCAAGTGTTTGCTTAAATGCCCAAATGAACTTTTAGTTTAATGCATGTGTTGTAGCTACCATATGTGTTGGACTATATCGTTGTTTTGCATTTGATTCAAGAATGGTGCACTTTTGCATGATTATGATGCTATTTCGGATTGAAATTTCAATAATGTACTTGTTTATTGCTTTGAGTTGCTAGTACCAGATTGATATGGAAATTGACATTTGATATCTTATTTGGTAAAATTTTGAACAAGTGCATATTGAATTTAGTGAATCGCATTGAATTGTTTGTTCATCATGGTTTTTAGATCAATATAATCATACAAGCTAGTCACTTTTTGTAACAAGCACCTTATCCATGTGATTATTTCATTATTCTTAAGGATGAATAAGTGGTTTTCTTTTCGTCATTAAATTGGTTATTGATTGTTGTGCTATTTTATATCAATCTTACGCTTCTACCTGCACAATTTCAATATCCAATATCTCCAAACATCAATTCACTTTAGTCATGGTTGGCTGAGTTTATTTGTAATTTAATCTCTGTTTGTTCTCTACTTAAAACTTAGGCCATTTAATCGAGGAACTCATTCTTAATTGTTGATTGTGTGGTTTTTATTTTAACCGGCCAATGTCTGTATTCTAACTGCATCCACAGTTAGAATACACACATTGTCTTTTATCATACCACACTACTATGAACTCTTCCTCAATTCATGTTTATTTATTTTCTACAGCAACCCGAGCCCCCGCGTCCACCAGCTGAAGGTGGAGGAACATAGAGCTTCTATCTCCCCAGATTGGTACATGCACGGAGGACCGTGCAACATTTAAGTGTAAGGGAGGATTCGTGATTTTTGGGGTGTAAATTTTATTTTCCGAATACTTTGCACTTTATTTTTATTTTCTTTTATTATGTTTCTTGTAGATATTTGGAGTGCTTTTGACTATTGCATTGTTATATATATTAGCTTATTCATAGTTTATTTCTAGCTCTTACATTTGGCATTTTTGGTTTTGCTTGGTATATATGCTATAGATAGAAGTTGTGATTAGATAATATGAATAGTATAGTGACTAGTTTAATTTGATGGAGTTTCTGCAGCACAAGAATTAGAGGAGATACCAGTGAGGAGCGACACGTACGCGTGACTGACGCGTATACGTGATTTGGAGCTTTCCAGGGTGACGCGTACGCGTGACTGACGCGTACACGTGATTTGAAAATTTGCACGGCGACGCGTGCGCGTACCTGACACGTACGCGTGAAAAGCGAAGTTGCACCGCGACGTGTGCGTGTACCTGACGCGTACGCGTGACTCGCGAAAAAGACCATCGATGCGTGCACGTGACAAGCGCCACGTGCAAAAAACACAGAAAATTGCTGGGGGCAATTTCAACTGCTTATTTGACCCAGTTTTAAGCCCAGAAAACACAGATTAGAAGCTGCAGAATGGACAAAACAAGAGGTCCCCATCCATCAACTGAAGACTTGCTGATTATTCTGATTTAAATTCAAATATTCTTTTTAGGAAAAGATATTATTTTAGTTTTAGATAATAGATTTAAAATTAATTAGGATTTGACCCAGTTTTAAGATCCCATTTTCATTCCCATTGCATTCCAAACTACCAAAAAATACATTTTATCAGAATCCTTATTTTCTTTGAACCATGAGCAACTAATCCTCCATTGTTAAGGTTAGGATCTCTGTCTATTTGTATGGATTGATTTTATTGCTTTTGCTATTTTAATTCATGTATGGGTTTACAATTTAAGAATTGTTTTCGCTCTTTATCTTATGAATTTGGGTGGAACGGAAGTATGGCCCTCTTTCTACTTGAGTTCTTGTATAACTTGGAAAAGCTCTTTACTTGAACAATAGCTTGAAAACATATTCTCCTAAATTTTAATTATCTGGATTTAACAGGATACGTGACATATAATCCTCTTATATTTGGGTAATTAGGATTTTTGTGGCATATAACTAGAATTGAACTTCACCCCCTAATTGGAATTAATTGACCAAGGAATTGGCTGTTGATGGATTTTAGAGGAGACTAGAAAGGTCTAAGGAATTAGGGTCTAGTCACATATAGTTGCCATAAATTGAATTCTGTATGATTAAAATAGTTAGTAAGAAAAGTTAATCCGGAAAAATAGATAACTTTGAAACCTTAACTACCTTCTCCATATTTTATTCCCAACTCATTTACTTTACTATTTTAATTTCTAAACGATTGTTTAATGCTCTTTGAATATTCAAACACTCTTTTCTGTTTGTCTAACTAAGCCAATCAATCAATCATTGTTGCTTGATCCATCAATCCTCGTGGGATCGACCCTCACTCACCTGAGGTATTATTTGGTACAACCCGGTGCACTTGCCGGTTAGTTTGTGGTTGTAAAATCCGCACCAAGTTTTTGGCGCCGTTGCTGGGGATCTATTGTGATTAACAAGTTTCAGTTGTTTGATTGCTTAGATTAGGCGTTTTAGTTTATTTTATTTAAATTTTGCATTATTATTTTTGAACTTCTCTTTAATAATAGTATTAATATTTTCCTTAATTTCTGAAATTAAGTTTGATGTTACCTAGTTAAATTTATTTTAATTTTCCTGTTTATTTTTCCTGTTAATTTTCAAAAAATTTTTATTTAATTTCAGTTATTATTTTTGAATTTATTTATTTATTTAGTATTTTAATTTTATTATTTTACATAGGTTACCTTACTGGGAGTTCTCTGCACTCTGACGTAGAGAATCCTATCTTTTCTTGTTTTCTGTCTGTTTATAAGCAGGATCAGGGACAAGGAACCTCTGTTAGACTTTGGTCCTGAACCTTGAAGGACTTGTAGGAAACATTTACAACAAGCAAGACTTTACAAGGCTGTAGAGTCCACTATGGATAATAATAATAATGCTGTTAATGGCAATGTGGCAAATCGTAATGGGGATGATCAACAAAAGAGATTACTTGGCTCTTATTCTGCCCGTACTGCAGATCTTTATGGAAAAAAGTATTGTGGTGCCTCCTATAGCTGCAACAACTTTGAGTTCAAGCCACAACTGGTCACCCTGGTGCAACAAAATTGCCAGTATCATGGACTTCCTTATGAAGATCCAAATCAATTTATATCTGATTTTCTGCAGATTTGTGATACTGTGAAGACAAATGGAGTGAATCCTGAGGTGTACAGACTCATGCTTTTCCCGTTTGCTCTAAGGGATAAAGCAAAGCTATGGCTAAATTCCCAACCCAAGGAAAGCTTGAATACGTGGGAGATGGTTGTTACTGAGTTTCACACTAAATTTTTCCCACCAAAGAAGCTGACTAAGCTTAGGTTGGAGGTTCAGACTTTCAGGCAGAAGGAGGGTGAAACTCTTTATGAAGCTTGGGAGAGATACAAGCTACTGACTAGGCAATGCCCTCCGGACATGTTCTCCAAATGGACCCAACTAGATATCTTTTATGAAGGTTTGGGTGAGATGTCCAAGATGAGCTTAGATACCTCTGCAGGTGGTTCATTGCACAAGAAGAAGACACCAGAGGAGACTATTGAGCTTATTGAATTGGTTACTAGCAACCAATATTTATATTCATCTAACAGGAATTCTGTGAACTCTGAGACCTCTCAGAAGAGAGGCGTGTTGGAAGTGAAAGCTGTTAATGCTCTTCTTGCTTAGAACAAGCTTATGTCTCAGCAAATAAATCTACTTACTCAGCAGATGGGTGGCATGCAAATCTCAGCTATCAACACCCAAAACCCACCTCAAGAGGCCTCCTATGACATGGCAGGTAACTTTGTGCAAAATGATAATTATGATTATGCTCAATCCTCTTCTGGACAGGTCAATTACATGGGGAGTGATCCTAGGAATCCCAACAATGATCCATATTCTAAGACATACAATCAGGGGTGGAGAAATCACCAAAATTTTGGATGGAGGGACCAACCTCAGAGACCTCAGAACTTCAACAATAATTTTCAGGGCGGCTTTCAACAGAATAATTATAATAACCGCAACTTTCAGTCTCAGCAACAACAACCAGCTCATTAAGCAAACTCTAAATCCCAAGAAGATTCTAATTGGGATATGATGAGGAGTTTTATGCAGGAAACCAAAGCCTCCATTAGAAACTTGGAAGTGTAAATGGGTCAACTGAGCAAGCAAATACCTGAGAGGTCTGCAAGTACATTTCCAGGTGATACAGTGGTGAACCCAAGAGAAGATTGCAAGGTTATTCAATTGAGAAGTGGTAAAGTAGCTGGCTTTGAGACCAAGGCCAATGAAGAGCTAGTTGAAAAGGAAGCTCCAGAGGAGAAAAAGGGAGAAGTGGAGCACGCCTCTCCAAAACATTCAGACAACCCGTTCGCTGACTCTCTTGACACTCATCCCACCTTGCCAAAGGCTCCAGAATACAAGCCAAAAATGCCATATCCTCTGAGGCTCCAGAAGGCTTCCAAAGAAAAGCAATTCTCTAAATTTTTAGAAGTCTTCAAGAAGCTGTAGATCAACATTTCTTTTGCAGAGGCTCTTAAGCAAATGCCTCTCTATGCTAAATTTATGAAAGAATTGTTGACTAACAAGAGAAATTGGAAGGAGCAAGAAACCGTGGTGTTAACCAAGGAATGCAGTGCTATTATTCAACATAAACTTCCTGAGAAAATGCAAGATCCGGGGAGCTTTGTGATTCCTTGCATCATTGGAGATGTCACCATTCAGAGAGCTTTATGTGATCTGGGAGCTAGCATCAATCTCATGCCACTTTCAGTGATGAAAAATCTTCAAATTAAGGAGGTAAAACCCACTCGTATTTCTCTTCAACTTGCTGATTTTTCTATTAAATTACCTGTGGGTGTGGTTGAAGATTTATTTGTGAAAGTAGGACCATTTATTTTTCCTGCTGATTTTGTTATTTTAAACATGGAAGAGGATGCAAAATCCTCTATTATTCTTGGTAGACCTTTTTTAGCTACAGGTAGACCTCTGATTGATGTGCAAAAGGGTGAATTAACCCTGAGGGTCAATGAAGAACATGTGATCCTTAATGTTTTTGAAGCTCTCAAGCACCCTAATGATTCTGAAGGGTGTATGAGAATTGATGTAGTTGAACCACTTGTTCAAGAGGTACTGGAAGCTGAGGTACTTGATGACATCCTGGATCCTATTTCTGAGTATGAATTAATGGAAGTTGATGATTCACCAACCCAGAAGGTTGTGGTTCACACGCCTAAAGCAGAGGAGGAAGCCCCCAAGATTGAGCTCAAACCTTTACCTCCTTCTCTGAAATATGTGTTCTTGGGTGAAAATGATTCCTATCCAGTGATAATTAGCCCTTCCCTGAAGCCTAAAGAGGAAGAGGCACTTATTTCAGTGCTCAGGAGCCATAAAACAGCTCTTGGGTAGACCACTAGTGACTTGAAAGGGATTAGTCCAACCAAGTGTATGCACGGGATCCTCCTTGAAGATGATGCTAAACTAGTTGTGTAACCACAAAGGAGACTCAATCCAACTATGAAAGAGGCGGTCCGAAAAGAGGTAATGAAATTATGGGAAGCAGGTATTGTTTACCCTATTTCTGACAGTCCTTGGGTGAGTCCTGCGCAAGTAGTTCCCAAAAAAGGAGGGATGACAGTGATTAAGAATGAAAAGAATGAGCTTATTCCTACAAGAACAGTCACAGGATGGAGGATGTGCATAGACTACAGGAGGTTCAACACTACTACAAGGAAGGATCATTTCCCCCTACCTTTCATTGATCAGATGCTTGATAGGTTAGCTGGTCATGCTTTTTATTATTTTCTAGATGGATATTCTAGATATAATCAAATTGTGGTGGACCCTCAAGATCAAGAGAAGACAGCATTCACATGCCCTTTTGGAGTATTTGCCTACAGGAGAATGCCATTTGGACTTTGCAATGCTCCAGCAAATTTTTAAAGGTGTATACTTTCAAGTTTTTCTGACATGATTGAAAAGTTCATTGAGGTATTTATGGATGACTTTTCTATTTTTGGTAATTCTTTTGAATCCTGCCTTAAGCATTTATCTCTTGTCTTGAAACGGTGTCAAGAATCAAACCTTGTTTTGAATTGGGAAAAAATGCCATTTTATGGTCACAGAAGGCGTTGTTCTTGGACACCGGTTTTCAAGTAAGGGGATTGAGGTTGACAGAGCCAAGGTGGAGGTGATTGAAAAATTACCACCACCAACTAATGTTAAGGCAGTGAGGAGTTTCTTGGGTCATGCAGGATTTTATAGAAGATTTATAAAGGATTTTTCTAAGATTGCTAAACTATTGAGCAACCTGTTGGTTGTTGATGTTCCTTTTGTCTTTGATTCTGATTGTCTGCATGCTTTTGAAACCCTGAAAGCAAACCTTACCTCTGCTCCCATTATAGCTCCTCCTGACTGGGATTTACCATTTGAATTAATGTGTGATGCCAGTGATTTTGCTATAGGAGCTGTTTTAAAACAGAGGCATAGTAAGCTTGCACATGTCATTTACTATGCTAGTCGTGTGTTAAATGATGCCCAAAAGAATTACACAACTACAGAAATGGAATTACTAGCTGTTGTGTATGCTATTGATAAGTTTAGGTCCTATTTACTTGGTCCTAAGGTTATTGTTTATACTGACCATGCTGCTTTGAAGTACCTTCTAACCAAGTAGGATTCTAAACCAAGATTAATATTATGGGTGTTGCTCCTTCAGGAGTTTGATATTGAGATAAATGACAGGAAAGGGTCAGAAAATCAAGTAGCTGACTATCTCTCTAGAATCGAGCCTGAAGTAGGAGTACAACCACCCACGGCTGTGACTGAGACATTTCCAGATGAACAATTGTTCCTCATTCAGCAGGCTCCATGGTTTACAGACAATGCAAATTATAAGGCTCTGAATTTTATTCCAAAGGAGTACAGTAGACAACAAGTAAAGAAGCTATTGACTGATGCAAAATACTACATTTGGGAGGAACCGTACCTTTTTAAAAGGTGTTCAGATGGTATAATCCGGAGATGTGTCCCAGATGAAGAAACACAGCAGATTCTTTGGCACCGTCATGGTTCTGATTATGGAGGCCACTTTGGTGGTGAAAGGACAGCTACAAAGGTCCTTCAGAGCGGGTTTTACTGGCCGACTCTCTTCAGAGATTCAAGAGAATTTATGAAGCACTGTGACAGATGTGCAAAGGCCACAAATCTCCCTGCTAACCATGAAATGCCACAGTATGGGATTCTTGAAATTGAGTTGTTTGATGTGTGGGGTATTAATTTCATGGGACCTTTCCCACCCTTTCATTCAAACAACTATATTCTAGTGGCGGTTTATTATGTGTCCAAGTGGGTGGAAGCTGTGGCTCTACCCACCAATGATGCCAAGGTGGTAATGAGCTTTCTTCAGAGGTATATCTGTAGCCGATTTGGTGTCCCAAGGACACTCATTAGTGATGGTGGAAGTCACTTTTATAACAGAAAACTGGACTCTCTTCTGCAGAGATATGGAGTCCGTCATAAAGTAGCAACCCCATATCACCCTCAGACAAGTGGACAGGTTGAAGATTCCAACAAGGAACTTAAGAGGATTCTAGAGAAGACCGTTAGTGTTTCAAGAAAGGACTGGTCTAGGAAGCTTGATGATGCTCTCTGGGCATACTGGACAGCCTACAAGACTCCTATTGGCATGTCTCCTTATCAGTTGGTCTATGACAAGGCCTGTCACTTGCTAGTTGAGCTGGAGCACAAAGCTTACTGGGCAATCAGATATCTGAATCTTGATTCAGAAGCTGCAGGAATTAAGTGAATGCTTCAGTTGAATGAGATTGATGAATTCAGATATTCAGGCTTTGAGAATGCCAAGCTCTATAAGGAGAGAACCAAGCTACTGCATGACAGGAAGATTGCCATCAGAGTCTTTGAGCCAGGATAGAGAGTGCTTCTATATAATTCAAGGCTCAAATTTTTTTTCCGGGAAGCTGAAATCCCGGTGGTCAGGACCGTTTGTGGTTACCAGAGCTTCCCCATATGGTCATGTGGAAATACAGGAAGAGAATTCTGACAGGAAATTTACAGTGAATGGCCAGAGGCTGAAGCACTATCTTGGAGGCGAGATTGATCACCAGAGGTCCACTTTACTGTTTTTCATGATCATGCAGCTATCTAAGAACAGGAGCCAGACAAAAAAAAAAAAGGCACACGACGCGCAAGCATCGCTGACGCGTACGCGTCAGATGGGTGTGCGTGAAAAATAAAAATGAACAGAGAGTTGTGCGAGAGTGGCGTAGGAATGGTGCCTTGCACAAAAATATCCTCACGCGTATGCGTCCATGACGCGTGCGCGTCATTGGTGATTTTGGCACTCCACGCGTACGCGTGACCTTCAAAATCGGCATAAATAAGTGTTTGGGCAGAGAGTTGTGCTGGCTTGGGGCTGGAAGTTGCTAGAAGCACAAAATTTGGTCACGCGTACGCGTCCCTGATGCGTGCGCGTCATCTGCACAAATGGCCATCCACGCGTGCGTGTGCATGACGCGCACGCATCGTATGAAAATATTGGTTCCCAAGCCACACAAACAGAGAGTTGTGCATGCGCACGGATGCGTGCCTGACGCTCACGCATCATTAAGGAAAATTTGCGACCCACGCGTACGCGTGTTGTACGCGTACGCGTCGCCTGCGCCACAAACCTACACTAGTTCGCTGCCCAGTTTTAATTTTATTTCTCCCTCTCCCAATCCTAATTCTCTCTTGTTCTTGTATCTTTTTCTTTTTCTTTCATCATAATATTTGTCTCTTTCTGTTTTCAGTTCTTCTTTGCTTGAGGACAAGCAAACCTTTAAGTTTGGTGTTGACGCTTCGCTTAAGGGTTTTCTATTTATTTTTATGGCACAAAAAGGAGGCGAATCATCTTCACGGAGGAGCACAACCTGAAGAATAAAACGATTGCTAGGATAACTAAGGTGGTTGAGTTCCTTTCATTCTGTATTCCTTCCCGCTTTTACTATATTATGTTGCGGTTTTCTGCTATTTTGCTTTGTTTGTTGCATGATCCTTTATTAGTTAGAATCCTAGGTCTAGTTTAATTTTCTCTTAATTGCTTTAATTCTAAAAAGATGTCTCATGTATTACTCACTGAGCTTGAATTCAAATCAAAATACAGAAGTAATGTATTGCATGAGAAAGTGAGTTTATATTGAAGAATAGTCTTATTTACTTAAATGTGGTGGTATTAATTGTAATTCTGAATGCATGATATGAACAGTGCATAGTTGAATTTGAATCAAAGAATTTTAATGTAGAAGGAACAGGAATTTAGAGAACTATTATGACTTCTCTGAAATTAATGAAAGTTTAATCCTTGAAGCAAAAGAAACAGCAAAAGAAAAATAAAAGCAAGGTCCAAGGCTCTGAGCATCAATGACTAGGGAGGTCAGACATGATTAAAAGCTCAAAGAGTTGTTTCCCTAGTCGCATGCTTGTGGTGTTATTGTGTCAAGTAATCGTTGAGACAAAACATTTAGAGTTGAGATCAATTGCATTTAAAAAGAGTATGCCAAAGGCTTTGAGCACCACTGTCTGGGAGTAACTAAAAAAAATTTTTAGAGTTCCCCAGTTAAGTGCTTGTGGGGTTTCTGTGTCAAGTAAAGTTTGAGACAAAATATTTAAAGTCATGGCTAGGCTCAAGGTGCAAAGCATCAAGGATAAGAAAAAATTTCTGTGTTCAAGGGTTAAATTGAGTTACAAAAGATCAGAAAATTCATAATACTATCCGGATTCTAATTTCGAATGACAGTGACATCCTTCTAATTCAAAGGAGAGTAGGATGCCAAACCTATTCAGGATTACAATTGTAAACCCCACTATAAGAAGAGACATGGGCTTAATCGAACTCTCACTCTCATGCAAATTCACATCCTAAGCTTATATTAGTTCTGGTTACTTGAGGACAAGCAACAATTCAAGTTTGGTATTGTGATGCGTGAGCATCTTTCCTATCTTTTCCTAGTGAGATAATGAGAAATATCAATAAAGCATTACCTAACTAGCAAGCATGCATTAAGATAACTACAACTAAAAGCATATTTGAATAAGAGATATGAAATTAGAATAAGAAAACTAAGAAATTAAAACTAGTAGAAGTGAATTACAATCAATCAATATAAAGGTCTTAGCTAGGGGAGAGAATTGGAATTCTTATCCTTATTGTCATCATCAAATGATGGAAATTGTCTATTGCTTCCACTTAGTTATCCTCTAACAAATGAAGAAAAGTCAAGTGAATACAATTAACTTCAGTTCACAAGTCTAGTCAACTCCTAATAAGAGACTAGATTTAGTGAAGTTCAAGCCAACTAGCAATTTTCAATTACCCATCCACATTAGGTATTGACAATTCAAGAGTTTCCAATACTCAACCCCAAAGCCAGGAATAGAAATCTACTCCATAGTCATAAGATGCATTTTCACAAACACCTTGTGTGCACTAAAAGAAGACATTATGAAATTGAGAAATAAATCCAAATCAAAGCTACCCACTAGCAATAATTGATAATAACCAACCAAATAACACCAATGAACATGAAAAACTCAATGAATTAATAGAAATTAATTCAACAAAATCCAAATTCAAAACACAAAATAACTTATATTACAAAGGTGCTAAGTAAAATTAAAGAGTAGAAACTACAATTAAAGCATCAAGAACTGAAAGTAAAAAGGATATAATCCAAGGATTCAAGTGAAAATGAGCAAGGAACACAAAAAGCTAGAAAGAAGTGAGAGTCTCTCTCTCTAGAAAACAAAGAACAAAAACTAGCTAAAATTAAGTCTAATGTGTGTATGCTTGATTGCCTCCTTTCCTACTCCAATTCTTGGCCTTTTCCCATTCAGAATCAAGTTGGATTTAGGCCTGGAGCCTCTCAGAATTTGCCAGCTACATTTTCCATAAATGAGTCACGTGCTGAACGTCACGCGTATGCGTAGGTCACGCGTGCGCGTCTCTGAACTCTTCACAAGTCACGCGTACCCAGAAGATCACGCATATGCGTCAGTCGAACTTCGCAATTATCACCTAAACTTTCCAAATGGACTAGAATTTGGATCCTTGATTAACCTAAACTTTCCACCTAACCTAATACAATCAATGTAATCAAAATGCAAAACCTAACTACCCACTGATTATCTTTTCTACATATTCATGCATCCCAATTTTAAACACAATTCATATGCATTGCTATGGGCATTTTAACCCTTTATTATTGCTTTCTTTTTCTCTTTTTCTTTTTCTTCTTTATATATATATATATATATATATATATATATATATATATATATATATATATATATATATATATATATATATATATATATATATGCACAAGAGATTAATGCATATGATTAAGTATTGAATGCATGAATATACGCCAAATATTTTTTTCACATTTTAACAAAAAAAGTATAAAATACCCGATTCCCAAGCCAAACGTTCCCAAACCAAATTTTCCCACACTTAAATGCATTCATGTATTGAACAATGGACATATAGAATCAAGCAAGACAAAGATCACAATCTTAGAGAGAACAACAAACAAAATATTGGTTTATAAGATGCAACCAATCAAATAGGCTCAAAATCTCACTAGGCTTGTGTGTTCTAACTCTAAAACTATGTTCCAAAATTAATTTCCTCAAGCAAGTTCAAAAAAATATTTTTTTTCCGAATTTGTGGGATGCCCTACAACTAAGTAGTCCTATCACAAAGATGAGTAGAATATGTACAAACTCTAGTGATATTCACAAGCAATTATCATGCAAACTATCAAGCAAACAACTAACTATGAAAACAAATTATACTACCTAACGAAGAAAACTAAGATATAGGTGTTGGAAAGAGGGGTTGTTACCTACAGAAGTCGGTCACCGACCTCCCCCACTTAAAGCTTGGCACGGTCCTCCGTGCCATCAGTGATGAGCAAAGTGGGTCCAAAATTGCCACTTCCAATGGCCATAGGTAGGTGGGACAAGAGCGCCTCCATGTCCACCTCTTGATTACTTTCTTTGCCATAATTCGTGTGGACTCCGGAGCGTCGAGTTCCTCCATAGGCAGGTTGGCACAACCAATGAGCTTCTTCAAGTAGTCATAACGGTGCTTGTTGTGCCACTCAATCTGCTCAATCCTCCGGCCTTGCCGGTCTACCTTCTCAGTGAGCTCAAGTAAGAATTGGTGGATGGATTGTTGTGGTGCATGTGGTGCTGCTGATGGTGGAGCGGATGTTGATGGGGCATCTAAGTATAGTCCCTCCTCCTAGCTCTTGGTCGACACTTGAGGCACAATCCACTTCCCATGTGGAACAAACTCATCGTCCATATAGATTTTTCTTTTGACATCACTGGCTTCATGGGTAATGCCAGCTCCAGATGCTAGTTCCAAAACCAATACGGAAATGAGATGTTACCAACTCTCTGAACTCGGCCCATAGCTCGTCAGAAGAGTCTTGGCATGTTGAGTGGTTTTTCTGTCAAAAAACACCAGACAAGCACAACCATATCCCCAATGATAGCCGACTCATGAGTGCTTGGCATTACATAATGAGACATGATTTGTTGCCACACTCTAGCCTCCATAGTCAACGCATGCACTGAGATGCACTTAGGTCTAACCTTGCTTTGCCCATAGATCCATGTGCTTTCGGGCTCAGCAATAAACTTAACGACCGGATCCCAGTCAAAAGTATATCCTCTGCGGTTAATTTTTGCTTCTTGAAAAGCATCCAATCCATCTGGACTTGGTGGAATGCCAAGTGCTTGATGAAGAGTGGCCTCTGATAATTAGCATAAAATTCATTCACCCAAGACAAGTTGACTTCACTCACATCCCGGTTCAAGAAACCCCAACATTGCATCTTAATGCGATCCTCCATAAATTGAAATAAGTGTTCTGGAATAAGTAGGCGACACTCACGGTGGAGATTCCCATCAAGAATCTTGGAGTGCATCCGCTCACAATAGCGGTTGGCAAATCTTGCGGGATCCTTGGCAGGAACTTCCTTCTTTGATTCATCAATGTGGCTAGCCATCTTCAATCGCTTAGAAGGTGGCGGATTGATGGATGGCTTGGGAGCTCACGCTTTGGTGGGTGTTTTTTTAGAGGCTTTTTCCTTTCCTTTCGTGGTCCTCATCTTGAAAAAGAAGGAAAAGAAGAAATATTAAGTTTAGAGAGAAGCACACCGAAAGTAAGAAAATGCATGCGAAAAATAATGCCAACTAAAAGTAAGGTATCTCAAATACATGATAGCTACAATATGTAAGTGAAAGATCAACTGAAGCATTGAGGCATATCACTAACATAAGCATAAGGCATGAAAAGAGCACATCCAAGCAACGATATCGACAATCAGGAACATATGCACAAATAGTGATGATAAGAGAAGAGGAGTAACTCACAAAAACTCAAAGACAATGAGGCACAAAAAGAATAATATGGAGTTAAATCACTAATTCATGCATGATGTTACAAGAATAGCAAGCCATAAACAATAAGAATTCGCCATGAAAAATAGTATAGTAATGCACAAGAAATGCAAGTGTTGTGAAAAAGTAGCAAAGAATTGCAAGAATAAAGCCGAAATTGAGGTAAAGTTTCATTGGTTCTTTTTCACAAACACTTGGTGTGCATATTTAGAATTAAGAAGCAACTTGACAAACCAAGTATATAACACCATCAAAATGAAAAGTAAACACCATAGCATGGTCAAACAAGACAAAACAAAGTAAGAAGCACCAAAATAATCCATTAAATTCACAAAAATTGAACGTGGGAATCCAACACCAATGTCATCATAACACTTAAGAAAATAAGAAAATGGAACTAACTACAAATAGCAAAATTAAATTGCACTTAACAAAAACAAAGATAATTAAGTACCACAAGCAAAAGAAAATTAGAAGGCAAGAGAAGTTGAGAAGTAAAACCTTGACAAGAGGAAGAAGGAGAAATGGAGAAATGTAAGTGAGAAATGTTGAGAGAGGTGAGAAGAGGGGAGAGAAAGGGAAGATAAAAAATGGGGAGAAAGGAAGAAAGAAGAGGAAGAAGAAGAAGTAAAAGAGGAAGAAAGGAATAGGGAAGAGAGAAGAAGTAAGAAAGAAAGGAAGAGGAATGGAATGGGGAAGAAGAAACAGGGCAGTGCACCCTTCAATTGAATTCACAAATCGATGCATACGCAAACACGTGGGAAGCAGAAAAAAGGGAGTGATGCATACGCGTCAGTCACGCAAACGCGTGAGTGCTGATCGTGCCCTCCGCACAGTACCCGCATGGTCCCGGCACAACTTTCTGTCTAGACCATGCGGTCGCACAACCCAGCACAACAAAAGCACAAATTAGGATTTTCTAGACGACACATACGTGTCAGTAACGCATACGCGTGAAGAGGGTTGTGCGCATCACACCTTACCAGCAGGTTCTGGCACAACTCTCTGTCCAGGCCATGCTGTAGCATAGTCTCAGCACAATCAAATCACAGGGGTCACGCATACGCGTGGGTCACGCATACGCGTGGGTCACGCATACGCATGAGAAGTAGTGATGCCAGACACACCAAATCCGCATGGTCCTGGCACAACTCACTGTCCTGGCCACAGTTCACGCATCAACAAAAATTAGGGTCCACGCGTATGCATGGGTCACTGATAAACCCTGATTTTGTGGTTCATATTGTGTTTAATTTAGTGGATTTTGTCAACTTTTTCCACATTTATTCAATAAAATAGCATCGATTGTGAATTTATCCTAAATTGTGTATAAGAGTAAAAACATACTTTTTAGGTCCTTAATTTGCAAATTTTAATTCTCTTTAATTCCATTCGATGCCTTGATATGTTTGTTTAGTAATTTCAGGCTTAGAAGGCAAAGATTGGATTGAAGAAGTGAAGAAAAAGCATACAAAATGGAGAATTCGTGAAGAAATGAGAATTTGGTGGAAATCATGTTCACGCGCACGCATGACCCACACGTATATGTGAGTAAGAGCATCTTCAAGCGACGCGTGCGCGTGACCCACGCGTACGCGTGACAGGCGTCACGTGACTTCATTAAAGAAAATGTGGCTGGCAATTTCTGAGCTGCATCAGGCCTAAATCCAACTCATTTCTGAAGCTATTAGAGGCAAAATTCAAGATGGAACAAGGGAGAGCAATTAGGATGGTTTTACAAACATGCTTTTGGTTATATTCTAAAGAGATAATCTCTCTCTTCTCTATAGAATTAGGGTAGAATTAGGTTAATTGCATTTTAGATTTAGGTTTAATTTCTTGTCTTGATCTAGTTTCCTTTGCTTTTCCTTGTTCTATTGTTTTAATTTTCTTAGTTATTCTTGTAAATTTCTTACTTTGGTCACTTTTATGTTCATGAACTCTTGTTAGATCTTGATTTTTTTTAATGCAACTTTGATGTTTCTTTGCTTATTTTGGTCACCTTTATGTTCATGAACTCTTGTTAGATCTTGATTTTTTTAATGCTATTCCTTGAGAGACGACCCGAGGTTTAAATACTCTTAGTTTTTATTGGTTTTCTTAAGTGACAAACAAATTAAACTTTGATTGAGGGTTGTTCGTTGGTTTTGATCTATACTTGCAACATGATTAATTTTGTGAAAATTCCCAACCGATGATTTTCCTCTGTCAAGTTTTTGGCGCCATTGTCGGGGAATTGCAAATGTTTGCTTATTATTGGTTACTGTTAATATGTTAATATTATGAATAGTTTGATTTTTGGTTGGTTTGCATGTTTTTGCTAGTTGTAGGAGTATGTTTTCTTTCTTTCTTATTGGCTTTTGTTTTTATTTTCTCTTGCTATCATGAATTCTCACCCCTTTGGCTATGAGTTTGGTTGCAACTTTATTGTAGGAAATGAAAGCTTCAACGAGGAATCACATTATGGGAATGGATATCAAGTTAGGGAGGAGCCACATGCTTATGGGCAACCTTCATGGCAACAACCACCTTCGATCTCTTATGGTTATGATCCCCTGATAAACCCCTATTTTATGATTCATCTTGTACTCAATTGAGTGTTTTTATCAATTCTTCACCCACTTATTCATATGAATTGCATTTTTTTACTATTCCTTCCTTATTTTATGATATATGTGAAAACATGTTTCCTATGCTTTAAAAATATTAATTTTAATTATCCTTTATTACCATTCGATGCCGTGATCTATGTATTTCCAGGCTTTATAGGGCAGGAATGGCTTAGAGGACAGAAAAGAAACATGCAAAAATGGAAGGAATGCACAAAATGGAGTTTTTGAAGAAATGGCAGCGACATGCACGCATGGATGACGCGGACGCGTGCCTCGCGCAGAACACAGGTGACGCGCACGCATGGACGACGCAAACGCGTGCCAAGCAAAAAGCACGAGCGACGCATACGCGTGACTGATGCGTACGCGTGACAAGAAAAAACTCCAAATGACGCGCACGCGTGACAGAGGCCACGTGCAAAAAATTACAGAAGTCGCCCCCAGCGATTTCTGGGCCCTTTTTCGGTCCAAATCCAAGCCCAGAAACACAGAATAGACGGTAGAGAATAGGGGAATCAATGGGCACAATTGATACAACATTCATAATTTACAATTTTAGGTTTTAGATGTAGTTCTTAGAGAGAGAAGTTCTCTCCTCTCTCTTAGGTTTTAGGATTTAGGATTTCTTTTAGGATTAGGATTTCTTCTTCACAATTCCAGGTTCAATGTTCTTTTAATTTATGTTCTCTTCTACTTTTATTTATTTTAGCATTCTAGTTTATCTACTTTTCCTATCGATCGCTTTATGTTACTATTAGATTTATGGATTCTTATGTTTAATTTGATTAATACAATTTGAGGTATTTCAGATCTATGATTTGTTTCTTTCTATTTATGATATAAATAATTTAGATTTTTCCCCTTTTGACTTTGGTAGAGTAATTGGTGACATTTAAGTTATCAAACTCAGCAGTTGATTGGAAATTGGGATTGCTGATTGATTTGGATCCTTCTAAAGCTAGTCTTTCCATAGAAGTTAACTAGGACTTGAGGAATCAAGTTAATTAGTCCACTTGACTTTCCTTTATTTAGTAAGGGTTAACTAGGTGGGAGCAATAACAATTCTCATCACACCTGATAAGGATAACTGGGATGGGATTTCTTGTTCTCATATCTTGCCAAGAGATTTTCTAATTATTAATTTATTTTTCTTGTCATTCAAAATTACTTATTCCCTATTTCAAAAACCCAAAAATATATAATTTTCCATAACCAATAATAAATCATACTTCCCTACAATTCCTTGAGAGACGACCCGAGGTTTAAATACTTCGGTTATTATTTTTATTGGATTTGCTTAAGTGACAACCAAAACTTTTGTACGAAAGGATTCTCTGTTAGTTTAGAAACTATACTTACAACGCAATTAATTTTATAAATTTCTTTACTGTCAAGAATCCGATCGTCATCCCCCCATAATGCACGCCAATATGAACCAATTCCTCAACATTGTTCCCCATCATACACACAAGCCCCCTCTTACCAAACACCTTCCTATAACCCACTTACATCATATTACCAACCTTGTATACCTCACCCTTGTGACTGAAAGAAAACCTATAGAACCACCCACATTCCAACATCAATACTCCCAAGAACCACCATTTTTACATACACCACCTCAATACTCCCACCAAGATGAACCACCTTCCTATTATGAACCCTTTCTCCCAAACAATGAGCCTTCCTCTCCACCTCAAACATTAATGAATGACATTCTCATTTTATATCTCCAAGAGAAAAGGGAGATTTATACTATTCACCAAGAGGTAGTAATCCATTTAGTCTCCCAAAGCTTAGACACTCAAAGTACTCCCATGGCCACATGTGGAGAATCAATTGAAGAGCATTGTATGAAAGAGAAATTAGAAAATCCGGTGAAGAATGAGGAATGGGACTTTGTATTGGAACAATTGGAGGAAGCTGAGATTATTGAAGAAGAGGAAGAAGTGGTTGAAGATTTAGGAGATGTTAAATGCCCTTGGGAATCTAAATTTGTAGAGCCTTCTTCCGAGAAGTTTGAAATTGATGTTGAGGAGGGTAGTGCACAACCTCCAATACATGTTATGCATGAAGAATTAGAAGAATTGGAGCAAGAAATAAATCAGCCTATTGATGATGATCCCACATCAACATATGATCCTCTTGAGCTTGATAAATATTCTCCCTTTGAATTTGAGGTTGATGTTGAGATAGATTTCACATTGCCTCCGATTTATGATTTGAGCGATGGGAAAAAGTTTGAAGAATTTGGTGAGGAAGAGGTCGAATTTGAAAAGGCGTATCAAGTGGTTAAAGTCCCTCAAAAAAGAAGGACGGGAATGGAAATTTCTTTGTCAAGACGGTTGAAACCATTTCCTTCTAGGCCACCATCGATTCTTTCATTCAAGTGGGTAAAACCTTTATCTTTAAGCTTTCTTTTTCCTTCTAGGTTTGGTGGTGTTTGGATGACTGTTGGGATGTTTTGAATGCTTGGTTTGGTGCAAGAAATTGGAATATTTTGAAAAATAGAGCACGTTGTCATGCGTGCACATGCCCCACGTATACACGTAACCCCAAGATTTTGAGTGTGCTATGATTGTGCGTGCACTGTGCCATTGCATAGTCCTGACAGAGAGTTGTGCGCGTAGTGTGCGGGAACTGCGTGTCCAGCACAAATTCTTCCCACGCATTTGTGTTACCTTCTATTTTCCCCTTGTCATGCCTACGCCTGCCAGACGCATACGCGTAGCACCCATTCTCCTATGTCACGCCTACACGTGAGCCACGCTTACGCGTGGGCACCCCTGTCTCACAAACTCTTCTCTTCTTCTCTTCTCCCCATTTCTTTTCTTCTTTTCTCTTCTCCTCTCTTCTTCCCTTCCTTCAACCATCATCCACCACCACCAATAACCATTTACCACCATCTTCATTAGTTAGTTAGTTTGAATTTTTGTTCTAGCAGATTAGATTGTTAGTTTAGGTTATATCTTCATGCTAAGTGTTGGATTATTGATTTGTTTTGCTGATTGTGCTGAGATATTGCTGCTGATTACTTAGAATGCTATTTTAGCATCATTGTTGTTAATTTTCATGGTTGGATAGTAATTGAGGTTGTAATTTATTGTCTGGTATTGAGTTTTGCTCGTGATACTAGTGTATACCAAGTACTTATGACATTGCCTTCAAGAATATTTTTGGACTTCTAAATTGCATGTCGTAGCTAGCCACCATGTAATTTGAATTCATTATCCATTATTGGGTAATTATATGTAGTTGATGCATTTTTTGTTAGGTGATGCTTGTTTATGATTGATTTTTATTTCAATCACCTAGTTGATGTATTGAAATTGAGGAATTGTGAAATTGGATAATAAGCTTACCTAGTGATATTTTTTAAGCTTTTTAAGCTTTATGGACTATGTTTGCTATGTGATTGATCTCATCTTATATCTCTCTTTTACTAAGTTGCATAGCAACCATGTTTCCCACTTCATGTCAATTAGGTGATGCAAACGAACTTCAAGGTGTATCATTGATTGATGTGTGAATTTCATATTTCATTTGGTTCATTAAATTTTCTTGCACATCAATCAATGTTCACTCATTATCCAATTCACAATTTCTTGATTCTTGCTTGAGTACTTTTATGCTTCTTTATTGCTTGTTTCTTTGTCTTAACCAACAAGTTTTTTTTAAAGTAATTCAAGCATATTAAAATGGGTGAAGTGCATGCTTCTTTTCTGTAGTTGTGACACACTATTTTCCTTAATGTCACACACTGATTCACTCACTTCATTTTAGTGATCATCACCTCATTCCAACAATCTATACTTCCTTGCTTGTGCATTTGCTTGTCTTATTGTATCCTGTTTCCTATCATTCAAGATGATTCATCATAAGAAAAAACGGAAGCAGAAGAAAGAACATGCAGCAGTCGGTTGATCCATTAGCTGAAGGTGGCAATCCGTGTAGTCGCCGTACTTCACTTGTTCATCTTTGAATGCACCGAGGACGGTGCAAACTTTTAAGTGTGGGGAGGTCGTCCGACCGAATCGGCCATTTTTGGGTGACAAATTTCTAATCCAACACTTTCACATTTCAATTTTTCTGTTATTACTAGGTCTTTTAGAATGTTTTGTTTCATTTTCTTGGTTTGCATATATATAATAAGCTTAGTCAAAATAATGAAATTTTTGAAGAATTTTATCTATAGGGCAGTGACTTCCAAAATTGATTTGAGTGGGTACATTTTTTTATTGAAACTTGCTTGAACTATATTGTGGATCATGTTTTTGAGCTGAGAACACATAAGTTTGTGAGTCTTTGAGCCTAATTGTGTGGTTGCATCATATAACCATTATTTTTATTCTTGTGTGTTATTCTCTTTCTATAATTGTAATCTTTGATTTGTTTGATTCTTTATGTCCATCGTTTGATGTATGAATACATTTATATGATTGAGGCCATCATTTCATTTAGTCACTTACCCAAATAGCCTACCTTTTATCCACCATTGTTAGCCAATTTTGAGCCTATTTTAAATCCCCTTTTGTTCTTAATTTTAGAACATTACTAGCCTTTAAAGTGAAAAACCAAGAATGTCCTTAATTTGCATATTTGATTAGCTTAGGCTAGTGAGAGTGTGTATCATTTAAGTGTGGGAAAGTTTGGGAATATTGGTTGAGGTAAAAGTGTATTTTTTGTATTTTTGTTGATGATTTTGGGAATTGGGTACATACTCATGCATTAAATGTTTAAACCATATGTATTGATACTTTTGTATATATTTTATTTTGAAAAGAAAAGAAAAAAAGAGAAAAAGAAAAATAAAAATAAAAAGAAAAAAAAAAGAGAAAAAGAAAGCAATAAAAAGGGGACAAAAATGCCCCAAAGAAAAGTAATAAGAATAATGCATATGGGATGTGAATAAAAAGAGAATGCATGAGTGTGTGAAAAAGTGAATAATGGGTAGTTAGGTTTGCATTTGAATTGTATAGATTGTTATGTGTGTTAGGTGAGAGCTTAAGTTAGTCAAGGATTCAAATTTCAAGCTCACTTGACCATATGCATCCTTCCCTTGACCCTAGCCCCATTACAACCTTTGAAAAATTCTCATGATACTTGTATGGATACATTGAATAATTGTTGATCGTTAGATGAAAAAAAATATTAGAAAGCATGATTAGAAAGCATGATTAGAGGAGAATTGAGTGAATCAACCCTATACACTAGAGCGACTAGAGCGGATACACATCCGGTGAGGGTTTGATTGCTCCATTCTATGTTTCCACCGGTTATTATTTGTTATCTTGCAAGTTATAAACTCTTTTCAATAACTCAATTCAATTATAGATTTGATTTGATTATAATTGCCTTAGCCCTTGTGTTCATATATATATTCTTGAAAGTTGATTTGTTTTGACTAAGTAGTAGCATGCATATAGATAGATTGCATGTAGATAGGATGCATTTAGATAGTATGCATTGAATAAATGCAACACCTTTTCTTGTCTTTCTTGAGTTTAGCATGAGGACATGCTATTGTTTAAGTGTGGGGAGGTTGATAAATCCCAATTTTGTGGTTTATCTTGTGTTCAAATTTAGTGGATTTTACCAACTTTTTCCATATTTATTCAATGAAATAGCATGATTTTGTGAATTTTTCCTAAATTATGCTTAAGAGAAAAAGCATTATTTTTAGGCCCTTAATTTGCTCATTTTATTTCTCTTTAATTTCATTCGATTCCTTGATGTGTTTGTTTAGTGATTTCAGGCTTAGAAGGCAAAGATTGGATTGAAAAAGTGAAGAAAAATCATGCACAATGGAGAATTCATGAAGAAATGAGGATTTGGTGGAAATCATCTCCACGAGTACGCGTGACGCACACATACGCGTGAGTAAGAGCATCGTCAAGTGACGAGGATGCGTGACCCATGCGAACGCGTGACCAGAGTTCGTCAAGCGACGCGTGCGTGTGACCCACGCGTACGCGTGACAAGCGTCACGTGACTTCATTAAAGAAAATGTGGCTGGGGATTTCTGAGCTGCATCAGGCCCAAATCCAACTCATTTCTGAAGCTGTTAGAGGCAAAATTCAAGATGGAACAAGGGAGAGCAATTAGGATAGTTTTAGAAACATGCTTTGGGTTATATTTTAAAGAGAGAAGCTCTCTCTTCTCTCTAGAATTAGGTTAATTGCATTTTAGATTTAGGTTTAATTTCTTATCTTGATCTAGTTTCCTTTACTTTTCCTTGTTCTATTGCTTTAATTTTCTTAGTTTTTCTTGTGAATTCCTTATTTTGGTCACTTTTATGTTCATGAACTCTTATTGGATCTTGATTTTCTTTAATGCAATTTTTGTTGTTTCTTTGTTTATTGATGTTTATTTGAGTTGTTATTATTGTTATTTTGCATTTAGTAGTTTTAGATTTTATATTTCTTTTTATTTTACCATGCCTTTCTTTTATCCTTACCAAGTGTTTGATAAAATAAAAGATTGGATTTTAGAGTAGATTTTTATACTCTTGGCTTGTGAATGAGGACTTTGGTCCCTTGAGATCATTGATGTCCAGTTTTATTGGTGATTTAGGGTTGCTAGTTGGTTCTAGGATCAACTAGGTCCACTTGACTTAACCCTCCGATGTTAGAGGACAACTAAGTGAAATTAACTCTTTGTAATTTTCATGTTGTGGTCAATGATCCAAGATAGGAAACCTTGACCCTTAGTCCTTGCCATGAGTGTCTTTTAGCCTTTATACTTTCTTGATTGTTAGTTTTATTTTCTTGTTTATCAAACCCAAAACTCCAAAAATATACACCCATAACCAATAATATGCACACTTCCCTGCAATTTCTTGAGAGATGAAACGAGGTTTAAATACTCTTTATTTTTATTGGTTTGCTTAAGTGACAAACAAATTAAACTTTTATTGAGGGTTGTTTGTTGTTTTGGATCTATACTTGCAACGTGATTAATTTTGTGAAAATTCCCAATCGATAATTTCCCTCTGTCAGTCACGTGTACGCATGACATGAGCAACAAAGATGTTACAATTTTTGCATCTATTCAAGCAAAATGGCACAAAGACACATAGAATTTCAAGGCAACAACCAAATTACCAAATTAAACAAACTAACATAATTGAAAACTTCATGAAACAACCATCATTCAACCATATCTAATCAAACTAAAGAAACTCATATCATATCTAACAAATCTAATTAAAGAGATGAAAACAAAGTGAAAGAATTATAAACAAGGAAGATCATACCTTGTCGGGGTGTCTCCCACCTAGCAGTTTTCTTTAACGTCCTTAAGTTGGACGGTCAATGGCTCAATTCTCTTTTTGGGGAGGATCCTTCAAGAGGAAGATTGATAATAAGAATTATTGCCGGTTTAGAATTTCACTCTAGAAAAGAGAACTACTTCATTGATAGCATACTCCAAACCAACAATGAACTCTCACAATCAAATTTTAATCTAAAGGTGTCACAATTCAAACCAAATTATCTGAGAGTATTTAGACTCCCAGGTCATCCTTCATAGGACTTGCAAATAAAATACTCAATTATTGGCTATGAGGGGGATTTGGGGGTTTTGATTATAAGAAGCAAGAAATTAAAATGGTGAGTAATTAAATGGAAAGCAAGTAAAAGCAATGAAAATGGAAATTGAATGGTAAAAAGAGCTCTTGGCAAGAATTTGGGAATTAAGGATTTCTATCCTAGTTATGGACCACAAACATGGTAATTGTGTAGAATTAATCCTAATTAGATAATCCTAACATCGAGAATTAGTCAAAAGGGCATAATTGATCTCAATCCACAAGTCTTAGCCAACTCTATTAATGGAAGGCTTAGAGTTAGTGGAAACCAAATCAACTAACAATCCTAACACAATGTAGAATGGACATCCACAACTTAAGTTCACCTAATTACCCAAATTCCCAACCAAGAGTGTGAAAAACTAGGCGAAAATCCAACCAAGCATTTTATCAAACACTTCGAAGGCATAAAAGAAACGCATGGTAAAATAACAAGAAATAATAAAATTTACAACTACCAATTGCCAGAAAACAATAATAACAACTAAATTGAACAATAAGAAACATAAAACATAAATTGCATTAATTGAAATTAATAGTAACAAAGTGTCATAAATATAAAGGAACAAAAGAAAGGAAATAACAAGTAGAAGGAGAGAACAAGAGTGCAAGAACAATAAATGGCAAGGAAAACTAAATGAAAACAAAAATTAAACCTAAATCTAAGAGAGATCTAACCTAATCTACCCTAATTCTAGAGAGAAGGGAGAGCTTCTCTCTCAAGAATATGACCTAGAGCATGTTTCTGATCTACCCTAATTGCTCCCCAATTGACATGGAGCGATGTCTCTTTGATATAGCACTCAATCAGCTTCAGAAAGTCCAAAACTGGGATCTGGAAGCCCAAAAATCACCCCCAGCGATTTGCATTAATGAGGTCACGTGCTAGGACTTGTGCGTACACACAGACGTGTGCGTACGCACACTTGCCGATCTTTCACTTGTGCGTGCGCATAGATTGTCGTGCATGCGCACACATGGTGTTGTGCTTCTTGTGTGTACGCATAGTAGGTTGTACGTACTTACACTCCAGTGTGTACTTCTCCTTTGTTTTTTTCATGTTTTCTCCCAATAGCATGCTTTTCTTCCACTCTTATCAAGCCATTCCTATCTATTATACCTGAAATCACTCATCAAAACCATCAAGGCATCGAATGGGATGAAAGTGAGATGAAATTGATTAAATTAAGTACAAAATAGTATGTTTTCACAATTATGGTCAATTTAGCGAGAGAACACAAAAGTATGCTATTTGGATGAATAAATGTGGGTTTATATGATGAAATCCACTCAAATCAATCCAAAATTTATCATCAAATATGGATTCATCAATTCCCCTACACTTAAACAATAGCATGTCCTCATGCTAATCACAATCAAAGGAGAAGGATAAAAGGGCAAGCAATTTATTCAATGCAACTACCTACATGCATGCAAATATGCTAAATGCTATCTATCTATATCTATACTATAGTCTCTATTGAGTTTGGCAAAAAACAGACAATAGAATCTCAATCAATCAAAAGGTAGATCATTAGGGCTAAGGCAAGAAATTAAGACAATATAACCAATGTCCAAAGATTTGATTTGAAATTTTCAAAAACTAACAAGCAACTTGCAAGAAGATACACTATAAGCGATCGAACCCCTCACCGGATGTGTATTCACTCTATTCGCTCAGTGTTTAGGACTTAATCACTCAATTCTCCTTAAATCATGTTTTTCAAAGATTTGCAAGTCATATAACAATCAACTAATATTTGATGAATGAATGCAAATATCATGAGGTCTTTGGAGGGTTGTAATGGGGCTAGGGTAAAGGTAGGATTAATATGGTTAAGTGGACTTGTAGATTGGATCTTAGATTAGCTCAAGTATCCCACCTAATCCTATATTAACCTATTTACACAAGAAAACAACCCAACCTCCCATTCATCTCCTTTTTCACATTCACTCGTGCGTTTTCTTTCCAATTCACACACATATGCATCCTTTATTTACATTCTTATTATCATTTATTCCTTTTTCTCTTTTTTTCTTCTTTTTCTCTTTTCTTCTCTTTTTTTTATACAAACAAAGTATGTACATCAAAATTTTTCTTTTATCATAAAAAGAGATGCATATGTCTTAATTAATGAATGCATGAGTGTTTACCCAGAAGTAGATTTCTGCACTATCTGCACTAAGTTACTCATTTTCTGTAAACCTAAGTTACTAGTTTAGTATAAAAACTACTTTTAGAGATTTATTTTGAACTTATGACATTTTACATCTCACATTGAATCTTCTACGGCATGAGCCTCTAAACCCCATAGGTGGGGGTGAGGAGCTCTGCTGTGTCTCAATGGATTAATGCAATTACTATTGTTTTCTTTTCGATCACGCTTGATTCTGTTCTAAGATACTCACTCGTACTTCAATATAAAGAATATGATGATCCGTGACACTCATCATCATTCTCAAATTTATGAACGCGTGCTTGACACCCACTCCCGTTCTATCTGAGCTCAACGTAGTCATTGGGCGACAGCTTGAGTGTGTATCTCTTGGGTCTCTGATCCACGGATTTGACTTGCCTCTCCTGACAACAGAGCATTCAAATCTGTGAGATTAGAACCTTCGTGGTAGAGGCTAGAACCAATTGGCAGCATTCCTGAGATCCGGAAAGTCTAAACTTTGTCTGTGGTATTCCAAGTAGGATCTGGGACGGGATGACTGTGACGAGCTTCAAACTCACGAATGTTGGGCGCAGTGACAGTGTGCAAAAGGATAGAGAGATCCTATTCCGACACAAGTGAGAACTGACAGATGATTAGCCGTATGGTAGCTGTGCCTGGTATTTTTCATCCGAGACGAGAGATCCGACAGTTGATTAGCCATACAAAAACCGTACCTGGACCATTTTCACTGAGAGAACGGATGGTAGCCATTGACAACGGTGATCCACCAACATACAGCTTGCCATAGAAGGAAGCCATGCGTGTTTGGAGAAGAAGACAGTAGGAAAGCAGACATTCATATGACAGAGAATCTCCGGAACCTCAACCTGTTCCTCATTACTGAATCACAAGTATCGTTCATTTCATGTTATTTACTGTTCATAAAAAAATTATTTTTATCACTAATCTCTTGACTAGGAGTTACAGGATAACCATAGCTTGCTTCAAGCCGGCAATCTCCGTGAGATCGACCCTTACTCACGTAAGGTATTACTTGGACGACCCAGTGCACTTGCTGGTTAGTTTTATCGGAGTTGTGAAAGGTGTGATCACAATGCCGTGCACCAGGAAGCTTCAATGAGGGTGTGCATAAAGGATTTGGGAATCAAAGGTGGGAGGAGCCTCATGCTTATGGACAACCTTCTTGGCAACAACCTCCTACGGTTTCTTATGGGTACAATCCAACTCCTAATGCATATAAATTTAATGGATGTGGTAATCTCCATTGTGGTTGTCAACCACAACCACTACATACATATGACCCCTCCCCTCAACATAGTTTTGAACCACTATACTCACGAGCCCCTTATCACCAAACACCTCCATATGACCCTAATCCTTATCCATCATACCAACCACATCATGAGCCATATGAACCACCTTCCAATTATGAATCCTTTCTCCCAAACAATGAACCATCTCTTCCACCACCACCTTCATTGGGCTAATCTCTCCAATGCCTAATGCAAGAACAACAAGAACTTCTAATTCGTGGCCAAAAGTAAGGGGAAGTGGTGGCTAGCTTAACCGAAGTGATGAGCCAATTGGCATCAATGTTTCCAACTATCCAAGACACCCTTATTGCTAAATATGGAGGATTAGTTAAAGAGCACAATGAGAAGGAGAATTTAGAGCTTCAAGGTGAAGAAGAGGAGTTGGAGCAAGAATTGCAGCCAAGGGAGGATGTTAAGATAATTGAGCCGGAAGGAGTGGTTGAAGATTTAGGAGATGTTGTAAGTCCATGGGAATGTAAAATTATAGAGCCCTCTTCCAAGAAGCTTGATATTCATGTTGAGGAGGGTGTATAACCTCCAAAACATAACATGGTTGAAGACTTTGAAGAGGTTGATCAAGAGATGGATTCAATCATTGATGAATTTCTATCTACAATTGAGTCCTCTCCTATTGGACATGAAATTGAGCTCATAGAAGAATGTGCACAATCTCTTATACCCTTGGTAAGCAATGAAGAAGAGATTGAATTAGAAGAAAGCTATCAAGAGGAAGAGGTCAAAATTGAAGAAGCTTACAAAGAGGTGGAGGCAACCAAAGAAGAGCACAAGGGAGTGAACTTCGCATTGTCAAAGTGTGGGGAGGCCTGATAAACCATTATTTTATGATTTATATTGTGTTTAATTATGTGATTTTATCAAGTCTTTGCCCACTTATTCATATGATTAGCATGAATTTATAATTTGTTCATAGCCTGGGTCGAGCTGTCCAAACCGGGATGTTCAGTAGCAAAGCGACCGACCTCTTTAGGTCAAGCGGACCGACTTCTTTACGAAGAACTCGGCCAAATTGACAGGAAAGCCCAAAGAAGGGTCCAACTCAAGGAATACGACCCAGATCCAGAGGCAGCCCACACCTATGGAGATAAGGGCGGTTCCATGGAAGATAAGCTGACCTCACCCAAAGATAAGATAAGATAACTAACTTATCTTATCTAAAAAGGTCACGCCACACCATTATAAATATATTGGAGCGCCCAGGTATAACTCATACTCTGATTCTACTAAAAACTTGTTTAATATCCATGCTAACTTAAGCATCGGAGTCTCTTGCAGGTACCCCCACCCTCCGGTGACCAAGGATCAGCAGTGCAGCCAGCCCAACAAGTCAGACACAATAGCTCCAGCCGCCACCCACCAGCCGGACACGTCATCTCCGACCAGTACAGAAGATCTCGTCCGAGATCGACCTCCAGTTTCAGGTAACCCTCGGAACATTGGCGCCGTTGCTGGGGAACCTGGAAGTCATCCCGACACCATGGCGGACGGTCATGACAACGACCATGATTCAGATCTGGAAAATAGAACACCGCACAAGAACGCGGACATTACGCTAAAGGATACTCCGGAATCCAACGGGGACAAAAACTCATCAAATCTGGGGGTAATAAAAGCACTTCAAGACCGCTTAAAGCAACTTGAAAAAGAAACCCAACAACAACAAGAGGTCGGAAAGGATCTACAAAGAGAGGTACGGCGGCGTCGAGAATTGGAAGATAAACTACTGCAATTAGAAGCCGATCTCAAATCAAAAGCTCCTCGGACCACTCCTGAGGAAAATTCACGCAAAGAGCAAGATCTATTCACCAGGGAAATCATGAAAACCAAAATTCCAAAAGACTTCAAACTCCCATATATGACTTTGTATGATGGCACCACAGATCCCAACCATCATCTCAGCAATTTCAGAAGCAGAATGTACCTCACCGACGCCTCAGATGCCGTTCGCTGCAAAGCTTTTCCAACAACTCTTACGAAGACAGCAATCAGATGGTTCGGCAACCTACCTCCAAAGTCCATCTCAAACTTTGACGACCTAGCCAAAAAATTCCTAGCCAGATTCTCCATCCAAAAAGATAAGGCCAAACACGCCCCTAGTTTACTGGGGATCAAGCAAGGAGATTGGGAGAGCCTCCGCAACTACATAGAAAGATTCAACAAAACATGCATGGACATACAAAGCTTGCCAACAGAGGCCGCCATTATGGGACTCATCAATGGCCTATGAGAAGGACCTTTTAGCCAATCCATATCAAAGAAGTACCCTACCTCCTTAGACGAAGTGCATGAGCGAGCAGAAAAATACATTAACATGGAAGAAAATGCTCAGTTGGGAGAAACCTCAAAATCCGGGGTCCCCTGCCGAGATAAAGACAAGGAATCCAAAAGGAAAGAAGATCGACAAGGGGAGAAAATAAAAAAATACCACAACTACACCCCTCTCAGGGCATCCCTAGTTGACGTATACAAAGAAGTCTGCCATACGGAGAAAATACCCCCAGCTCGGCCACTCAAAGGCAAAAGAGGAGGAGGAAACCGGAATGAATATTGCGAATATCATTGAGTGCGAGGGCACTCCACCAACGAGTGCTTCGATCTAAAGAACATCATAGAAAAATTGGTGAGGGAAGGAAAACTAGATCGGTTTCTAGCCACCCGAGATGATGACCAAAGAAAGAGACGAAGGGACGAAGATATCGGACGAACCGCGCGATCACCTCGTACACCGGAAAGACACGTCCACATGATACATGGCGGATTCGCAGGGGGAGGAATCTCCAAATCATCTCGCAAAAGATATCTCAAAGAAGTATATCATGTCGAGGGAAAGGAGGAAGCACCCGACATCCCTGCAATCACATTCACTAAAGAGGACGCATCCAGTATCATCTCGGGACACGACAACCCCATGGTCATCACCATCATACTGGCAAACGCCAATCTCTACCGCACATTAATAGACCAAGGGAGCTCCACCGACATCTTATTCAAAACTGCCTTCGACAAGCTCGGCCTAGAAGACAAGGAGCTTAAGGCATACCCGAACAGCCTGTTCGGACTGGGAGATACCCCGGTACAACCACTGGGATACGTATCACTACATACAACCTTCGGAAAAGGGAACCAGTCCAGGACACTCAAAATAGACTACATTGTGGTCGATGTAAGTTCAGCCTACAATGCTCTAATAGGTCGGACAACACTAAATCAACTCGGCGCAATAGTCTCGACTCCACATCTATGCATGAAATTCCCAACTAAAGAGGGGATATCCACAATAAAAGTAGATCAAAAGATGGCACGCCGCTATTATAACGAAAGTCTAAACCTCAGAGGCAGAGGAGAAGAGTTTCATACAATTGAGCTTAGCGGAGTTCAGAGATGAGAAGAACTCCGTCCGCAACCAGAAGGTGAGATAGAGAAGGTTCAGATCGGAGACACCTCGGACAAAACGACTAATATCGGCACGATCCTGAGAGGAGACTCAAAAGAATTACTGGTACAATTCTTACGAGATAATGTCGATCTCTTCGCATGGAAAGCTGCAGACATGCCAGGCATAGACCCCAAGCTAATGAGTCACAAGTTGGCGGTCTATCCAGGATCTCGGTCGATACAGCAGAGACGAAGAAAACTTGGGCCGATCCCAAGCTGTGGAAGAACAGGTACAAGCACTACTGGAGGCAGGATTCATAAGAGAAGTCAAGTACCCACTATGGCTAGCTAACGTCGTCTTGGTGTAAAAATCAAATGGGAAATGGCGAATGTGCATCGACTACCTCGACCTCAACAAAGCCTGCCCAAAAGATCCTTACCCACTCCCAAGTATCGACGCTCTGGTAGATGCTCCATCCGGATATAGATACCTCTCATTTATGGATGCATATTTTGGATACAACCAAATTCTCATGTATCCACCAGATCAAGAAAAGACCTCGTTTTTTATGCCAAAAGCAAATTACTGCTACATTGTAATGCCTTTTGGTCTCAAGAATGCGGGAGCTACATATCAAAGGCTAATGAATAAAGTCTTTTCAGACCATATCGAAAAGATCATGGAAGTCTACATGGACGACATGTTAATAAAGACACAAAGTGAATAGACATTATTGTCCGACCTGGCCCAAGTGTTCGACACTATAAGGAAGCATGACATGCGCCTCAATCCCGCAAAATGCACTTTTACAGTAGAAGCAGACAAGTTCTTGGGTTTTATGCTCACACAAAGAGGAATTGAAGCAAATCCGGATAAATGTCAAGCCATACTCAACATGAAGAGCCCAACCTGTGTCAAAGAAGTACAACAACTCAACGGGAGATTGGCCGCCCTATCCAAGTTCTTAGCAGGATCAGCGATAAGATCTCTCCCCTTCTATGCTACTTTAAGGAAGGGAAAGCAGTTCGAATGGACAACAGAATGTGAACAAGCCTTCCAAGACTTCAAGGAATTCTTAGGACGGCCACCTATCCTATCTCGGCCACGAAAAGGAGAACCGCTCATATTATATCTCGCAGTAGGAAGCCGGGCAATAGCCTCAGCACTAGTCAGAGAAGACGAAAGTAGGCAACAACCCCGTCTACTTCATTAGTAAAGCGCTACAGGGATCCGAGTTGAACTACCAGAAAATAGAAAAGTTTGCCTATACTCTCATTCTAACATCTCGACGACTTCGCCCGTACTTCCAGGCTCACACCATTAAGGTTCGAACTAACCAGCCCATAAAAGGAATATTGCAGAAAACAGATTTAGCGAGCAGAATTTTACAATGGGCAATCGAGTTATCCGAGTTCGACCTCCAATATGAAGCTCGGACGGCCATCAAATCACAGTATCTGGCCAACTTCATCGCAGAATTCACAGATGCCCTGGAAATCCCCACAGAATGGAATCTCTATATGGACGGTTCTTCAAATAAGACTGGAAGCGGTGCAGGTGTGATAATAGAAAGCAACCAAGGAACCCAAGTTGAGCTCTCCCTCAAGTTTGGGTTCCCGGCCTCAAACAACCAGGCGGAATATGAAGCGTTATTAGCTGGTTTGAAGCTGGCTAAAGAGGTTGGAGCTCAAAAACTCAACATTTACAGTGATTCACAAGTAGTCACCTCACAGATAGAAATCAATACCATCAAACTCGGGCGAGTACGAGGAAAAGAAATCAATACCATCAAACTAGGGCGAGTACGAGGTCGGGAAGAACTTTGTCCACAGCCTGAGGGCGAGATTGAGGAAGTCCAGATCGGAGATATCCCAGATAAAACAACAAATATTGGGGCAACTTTGAAAAAAGACATAAAAGAGTCTCTAATACAGTTCCTAAGAGATAATACCGACCTCTTTGCATGGAAGGCCGCGGACATGCCAGGTATAGATCCCAAACTAATGTGTCACAAACTGGCAGTATACCCGGGATCTCGGCCAGTACAACAGAAGCGTCAAAAGCTCAGACCAGAGAGATCCCAAGCTGTGGAAGAACAGGTACAAGCTCTACTGGAGGCAGGATTCATAAGAGAAGTCAAGTACCCACAATGGCTGGCCAACGTGGTATTGGTAAAAAAGTCAAATGGAAAACGGCGGATGTACACTGATTACACCGACCTCAATAAAGCCTGTCCAAAAGATCCCTATCCACTCCCAAGCATAGACACTCTAGTGGATGTCTCCTCCGGATACAAGTACTTTCCTTCATGGATGCTTATTCGAGATATAATTAAATCCCAATGTATCCACCTGATTAAGAAAAGACCTCATTCCTAACCCCAAAAGTAAATTACTGTTATGTCGTCATGCCATTCGGACTCAAAAACGCAGGAGCTACCTATCAAAGATTAATGAATAAAGTCTTTGCATACCATATCGGAAAACTCATGGAGGTATATGTGGATGACATGTTGTTAAAAACACAAAGTGAGGAATCATTACTGTTCGACCTCGCCAAAGTGTTCGATACCATCAGAAAGCATGGCATGCGACTTAATCCCGCAAAGTGTACCTTTGCAGTAGACGCTGGCAAATTCTTGGGTTTTATGCTAACACAACGAGGAATTGAGGCAAACCCGGATATATTCCGGGCTATACTCAACATGAAAAGTTCAACCTGCGTCAAAGAAGTACAACAACTCAATGGGAGACTGGCAGCCTTGTCCAGATTTCTAGCTTGATCGGCCATAAGATCTCTTCCCTTTTATGCCACACTAATAAAGGGAAAGAGGTTTGAATGGACCACAGAATACGAGCAAGCCTTCCAGGACTTCAAAAAGTTCCTAGGACAACCACCCATTCTTACTCAACCACGGGAAGGAGAAGCACTCATATTATACCTCGCAGTGGGAAGTCGGGCAATAGCCTCAACGCTAGTCAAAGAAGACGAAAGTGGGCAACAACCCATCTACTTCATCAACAAAGCCCTACAAGGGGCCAAACTGAACTATCAAAAGATAGAAAAGTTTGCCTACGCTCTCATACTAACTTCTCAACGACTTCGCCCATATTTTCAAGCTCACATCATCAAGGTTCGGACTAACCAACCAACCTATGAAAGGCATTCTACAGAAGACAAACTTAGCCGGAAGAATTCTACAGTGGGCAGTCGAGCTATCTGAGTTCGTTCTTCAATATGAAGCTCAGACGGCCATGAAGTCTCAATATTTGGCCGATTTTATTGCTGAGTACACTGACACCCCGGGAACTCCTACAAAATGGAATCTCTATGTGGATGGCTCTTCAAACAAAACCAGGAGTGGTGTAGGTGTGATAATAGAAAGTGACCAGGGAACCCAAATCGAACTCTCCCTAAAATTCGAGTTCCCTGTTTCAAACCACTAAGCCGAATACGAGGCCTTACTAGTTGGTTTGAGACTGGCTAAGGAAGTTGGAGTTCAAAAGCTTATCATCTTCAGTGATTTGTAAGTATTCACCTCGCAAATAGCAGGGAGTTATCAAGCTAAGGAGCATACCATGAAGAAGAACCTGGACAAAACCAGGGAACAACTCGGGAAATATGAGGTCCGCCATATACCTTGGGAACAGAACGCTCGAGCTGATGCACTCTCAAAATTAGCCAGCACCAAACCAGGGGGCAATAATAGATGGATGGATGACCACCATAATGGATGGATGACCACCATAATCAACTACCTCAAATCGGAGACACTCCCTATAGATAAGAAGGAAGCAAAGAGGCTAAGACGAGAAGCACAATACTACACCATCATAAACAACATCCTGTACAAGAGAGGGATCTCGACACCCCTATTAAAATGTGTGCCGACCTCCAACACCAAGGAGGTCCTGGAAGAAATACACAGTGGCATATGTGGCAACCATCTTGGAGCACGAGCTCTCTCCAAAAAAGTACTCCGAGCCGGATTCTTTGGCCAACTTTGCAAAAGGAAGCAACAGAGTTCGTAAAGATATGTCCACCATGTCAGAAACATACTAACTTCCACATCGCCCCACCAGAGGAGCTTATTAGCATAACATCACCTTGGCCGTTCGCAAAAAGGGGACTCGATCTCCTAGGACCCTTTTTCCCAAGGATCAGGACAAGTCAAGTTCCTCATTGTAGGGGTCGATTACTTCACAAAATGGATTGAGGCAGAGCCCCTAGCTAATGCCACTGCTCAAAAAAGCCGAAAATTCTTATATAGAAACATTGTCACAAGGTTTGGGGTTCCCCACTCTATCACCATAGACAATGGCACTCAATTCATAGACGCAGGTTTCAGGAAGTTGGTAGCTGACTTGAAAATAAAGCACTAATTTACATCCGTAGAACACCCATAGGCTAATGGACAAGCAGAAGCTGCCAACAAAGTAATACTAGCCGGGTTAAAACGGAGACTACAGGACGCGAAGGGAGCCTGGGCTGAAGAGCTCCCGCAGGTCCTATGGGCATATTGGACAACTCCGCACTCCACCAAAAAGGAATCTCCTTTCTGATTAGCTTACGGAATGGAGGCAATGATCCTAGTAGAGTTCGAAGAAGGATTTCCCAGAACGATCCACTACAGTAAAGAGGCCAACTCCAACTTCAAAGGGAAGAGCTCGACCTACTTCCAGAAATCTGAGAAGGAGCTCGGATCAGGGAGGAGGCATTAAAACGTCGAATGACCTCAAGATACAATCGGATGGTAGTACAGCGAAGTTTTGCCAACAATGACCTCATCCTAATCCGAAATGATATCGGAACAAGTCAACCAGGAGAAGGGAAGCTAGCAGCTAACTGGAAAGGACCCTACCGAGTCATAGAGGTACTGGGAAAAGGCTACTATAGGGTGTCCGAACTCGAGGGGCGAGAGCTACCAAGGTCATGGCACGCCTACAACCTAAGAAGGTATTATAGTTAGGAGGTGATTAAAGATCTTAGGTCAAGGTGCACTCTTTTTCCTAAAAAGGTTTTTTAACGAGGCACCAAGCCAAGATCCATAAAATTGCCTGACTTAAAAGGGTAAGATGCCTATATTTCTACTTTCTATTGGAATAAAAATTTTCAGATTCTCTACAAAGTTTCTCTACCTAGACGCATTAATCTGAACGCAAGAAATTCATCGTCCGATTAAAAAGCTACAGGTCGGCAAGGTGAAAACCAAATTCACCGCCCGACCACGATGAAAATCGAATTCATCGTCTGAATTTCTACAAAGGTCGGCCAAGTGAGAACCAAACTCACCGCCCGATTTCTACAAAATCGGCAAGATGAAAAAGTGATAAAAATAGATTAATGCAAAAAGTTATAAAAAGTAATTCATAGAAAGAGGCCTGACGAGGTCTGAGAAAAAATAGATTGCTAAAAATAACTTAGAACGGACCGACATGAAGAAGTCGGACCAATCGACATGAAAGCAACAAAGGTTATAAAAAATAATCCATAGAAAGAGATCTGACGAGGTCTGAGAAAAAATGGATTGCTAAAAATAACTTAGAACAGACCGACATGAAGAAGTTGGACCTATCAATCAAAGAGGCAAAGTTATAAAAAGTAATCCATAGAAAGAGGCCTGGCCAGCCCCGATTAAAAATAGATTACTAAAAATAACTCGAGAAGAATCGACAAGAGAAGTCGGACCAACAAAAGGCGTGCGCTAGAAGGGACACAGCTTGACCTAAAAAGCCACGAACTCACAAAAAGCTATCAGAATTGTTCATACTAAAAAGGTTCCATGAGAACACCAACAAGTCATCAAACAAAGCTAGCCTCAAAGGTCACTCTGACTAAAGCAAGAAAACGAACAAACACAAAGGTAATCAAAAGAGGTCGGATAGCAAAGTCCAACACTCAGAAAGCCACCTGAAGGTCGACCTCAGGAGTTCAAAAGCAATCGTTTTTTGCTAAATAAAGTTGCTAAGAAAAGCAACTAAAATGTTAGGGCCACACCAGGGCTTAATTACAAAAAAGTAGAGTTTAAAAATCCACAAACTGGGCTATACAAAATACATTAGAAAAAGTCACAGGGGATCTAAGTTCTCCTCAGTAACGGCACCCTGAGTCGTCGGGGTAGGTATGATCTTCATTGGAATCACATCTACAGTTCCATCATCCCAATTTAAGATCTGGACATCGGGATCGGACACAAGGTGGCTGACCTCAGCAACAGTAGTTGAAGAAGTCGTCGCAGTAGGAGCTTTGACTGGGGGCTCAGGGGGAGGACCATCCTCCTAATCTTCATCTGGGGTAGGAACAATCTTACCATTTTCAATGATATTGTCCAAACTAAAAAGACTCAGGTCGAGCTCGGGAGCCAGAACTCAGATCTGAACTTTTAAGTTTTCATAAGCATCAGTCACGCTGCCTACGAGATGGTCCTAGAGCTCAGCATAGTCAGCATGAGCAGACTCCAGCCTCTCCCTGGTCTCCAACAGCTCACCATAGGTTCGAGTATAACTCTCTTTCCACTTCTTGGCCATCTCCTCGGCCAGATTTGTAGTAGCCTCTGTAGCAACAGCCCTTGATTTTTCCTTCTCTACATCCAGCTCTAACTTTGGCATCCAGCTCATCCTTCAACCCCTTGATCCTGTCAAATTCCGACTTGGCTTCCTGCATAAAGGCCTTCGTCGTATGGACAGGAGAATCTTGGATAGAGCAAAACAAAGCTGCACCTATATGCGTAATGCGCCATTTGCACACTACTACTGGTGATAAAATCCAGGTGGTGCAGGATGGACACATCGTCCATAGGAAGTCGGCCATAAAGAGCGATATGGTTATCCACAAACCCCACAGCATCAAAGTCAGAGGCATCAAAATTGAAGGGCTCAACAGTCCTCTGCTTCTTAGGAGGAGGACCAGCAGCAAAGGGAGAGGCAGCACTGGAGGTTGGCTGAGGTGGATCAGAAGGGACCAGGCGAACCTGGGGAGTTGGGATGACTTTCCTCGATCCAGAAGTGTCCGAGGTTGACCTCCTCAGGGTAACTTTGGAAGATTCCTCCCCAGAAATTTTGGCCGAGATGTTCTGAGCCACAGTCACGTTCCTTGCCATCTTAAAGGCCTTCATAGAATCAGTGGTCTTTACCATCTCTGAAAACACACAAAAAAAAAAAACAGAATTTCAAGTGAGAAAGGGGTGGATTGGTAAAACAAACAAATAAAATAAGGAGAAAAGCCAGCGAAGAAATCGGTAAACTACCCAATTCAACTCGGAAAAGGGAAGGATCCCCTGAGAACCTTTTTTTGTCGAGGTAAGGAGGTTCCCCCCATTTCTCCTCCAACACATTTACAAAGGCCTGCTCGATTTCATCTAGCATTTCCCAAGTATACCTAGACACTACCACATTCTGTTGCCAGCATAAGGGGAGGGCAGGTTCATTATTCTGTTCCAAGAAGAAAGGCCGAGCTCCTTCAACAGCTCGGACCTTGAAATAATAGTTTTTGAAATCCCTAAAAGATTCGTCATACATAGAAAAAACTTTCTTTCCCTGGGCAGCTTGAAAAGAAATCCAGGAAGCCTTCTTCTTAGCTGCCCCAGGCTTCGTCAAAACAAAAAGGTAAAGAAAGCGAGTTTGAGAAGGTCGGACATCCAATTCTTGGCACAACAGTTGGAAGATTTTTATGAAACCCCACGAGTTCGGGTGAAGCTGAGAAGGAGCTACGTTGCAGGACCACAACAGGTCGGTCTCAAAGGAAGTAAAAGGAAGGGTAATGCTCATTTGGCTAAAAAAGTAATCATACGCATAAAAGAAGGGACATTCCCCTGAATTAAGGTATGAAAGCAAACCCTCTCATCAGGGTCAGGCGCTATCAACTCAGAATTCTTCTCCTGATCTCTATTACTACAAACCTTGTGATGTCTCATAAGCTGCACGCAATACTCAGAATTAACCACAGAAACACACATCAAGACGAGGGAGTCCAGCCAGTCAGACATGCCCTCGGAGACTTTGGTGGACGTCTCGACAATGTTTTTGTGAGAAGACATGGGTCAACTAGTCCTACAGTGAGAAAAAGGAAAATAGGTTACTAATCAAATAGCTCGGACAAAACAGAAAACGTCTCGGACAAATATGGAGATAACTCGGACAATAGCATGCGAATGTTAAAAGACTCAGAAACAGAAGTAAAAGGAAACCCTAGGACTGACACTGAGGTCCAGGGGCATCCTTTGGAGGCAATAACAAAGCAAGGGTCCAGGAAAAAGACAAGTTTTGCAGTTAAGCCCTAAAAACACAAAAGAAGATCAAGCCTTCTCTGACAAATGGCGATCCATCCATACAAAACAGCGAACATCAAGCATGCAGAAACCATAAAAAAGATGCAACCTTTTTTCAAATTCACAGTCTATTACTCAAAGATACAAACTGAAGAGGATCTACGCATAAAGAAATCAAGTAAAAGGGGTAGAAACAAGCAACAAAATAAAGAAACCCTCAAGGCGCGCACTACAGGCACAACGACGCAGAAAAGATGCAAACTTTTTAACACGAATCCAAGCAAGATCAAAACTTTTCATACATAAAACAAGCACAAGCATAAAAAGAACAGCGTAAAAAGTAAAAAGTGAGAGAAGATGAAAAGCTAACTTGCAACGGAGAGAAGATGATAAACGATCAGAGACTGAAGTAATGACTAAAACGACGCCAACAATCGCCTTTGCAGGTGAGGAAGAAGAAGACACGAAGGCCCAGAAACAAAAGGGTAAAGAGAAGGGAGAAGTTGCAGTAAGCAAAGAGACGAGAAACTGAGGGGAAAAGGCTCTGAAATTCAAATGAAGATACAAAGAGGAAAGTAAAAGGAAAATGGCGAAGAGTTAATGAGTATTTAAAGCTTCACACGTTTCCAAGGAAACACAAAATGCGCAGTTAAAAAGGAGTAAGACAAAATGCTTTGCATTCAAAAATCCATTAGGAGCTCTACAAAACGGGATCGACAGAACAAAAATGCTCGAGCTCGACTTCCCCAAAGGAAGTCAAAATCTAACAAAGACATGACCTTAAAAGAAAGACCGAGGTCAAGCAGGGGCACTGTTCATGCCTTGGGTCGAGCTGTATGACTGGCTGATTGAAGACAAGTCGACTGACCTCTTCAGGTCAGGATTACCCGACCTCCTCTCAAGGAGTTTGGCCAAATCGCTGCAAAGGCCAAAGAAAGGCCCAAATAAAGGGACACAGCCCATTATAAAGGTAGCTAAAGCTTAGAAAGATAAGGGCGGTTCCCCTTAGAGATAAGATGACTTCAGTTAGAAGATAAGATAAGATAACTAACTTATCTTATCTGGACAGGTTAGCCTACACTACTATAAATACACTGGAGCACCCAGGTATCACTCATACTCTGATTCTACTAAAAAACCTGCTTAAAGCCCATGCTAACTTAAGCATCGGAGTCTCTTGCAGGTACCACCACCCTCCGATGATGAAGGATCAGCAGTATCTCTAGCTCCACCAGGTCGGACATGACAGCTCCGGCCACCAGATCCAACAAGTCGGACACGACAGCTCCGGCCACCAGATCCAACAAGTCGGACACGACAGCTCCGGCCACCACAGCAGATCTCATCCAAGATCGACCTTCAGTTTCAGGTAACCCCCGGAACACTATCTGTATCTATATTTATATTTGTGTATGTATAATGGTGTGGTTGAATACACTGGGCCTTAAACTCAAACAACTTCACTAGAAAAATACCACCTTCATTGGGTAAACTCTCCAAACTTTATTGGTTAGACTTGGTAGATAACCAACTCACAGGGCCTATTCCAGTTTCAACCTCCACCACCCCTGGATTAGACCAACTTCTAAAGGCTAAGCACTTGTTAGTATTTTTACTCATTTTTTAATTTATTATTTCTCGAGTAATCACTTAATTTGACCCTTTATAAAGGATAAAATCATTCTGATTTAAGAAGCAGTATTCTCTTCATCTTATAATAACTGTTTTGAATTGAATTTGTAATCTAATGCAGCCATTTCAATAAGAACCAGCTTTCAGGTGCCCCCAAACTTTTCAGCTCTAACATGGTGTTCATACATGTGTAAGTTCATATATTTTTTTTTATTTTTCAAAAATTGGTGTTATAAGCTTGTGATGTCATCTATTTTACCATTTTTAACAACCTTTTCTTTTTTTCTAGAAGATTATTTGATGGAAATTATTTATTTGGTTCTATACCAGAAACATTAGGACTAGTTCAGACATTTGAGGTTCTGTAAGTAATTGCCTCATATTTCAGTTTTTTAATAAATTTTGTCGACTCTTTCTACCAATCTAATTTTATTTTTTCTTTTTATATTATTTGACTAGTTATATATTGTTTCTAATGACATCTTTTCATTGTTATAATTTTAATTTATAACAGTCGGCTTGATAGAAATTCCCAGACAGGAGAGGTTCCTACAAATCTTTGTAAGAGATGAGTTTGGATAATGAAGTTGGAGTGTTGCAGCAAGAAATAAAGATATTGGAGCAAGTTCCTGGGATGAAACTCACACAAGAGACCAAGAAACTAAGGCAGGCTTGTTTTAAAGTTAATTACAAAAGGAAGAAACTTTTGGCCTCCAAATCTCACTCATCATCACTTAGCTAAGCTACTTGTCTTGTATATTCATATTCTAAGTAGTAAAAACAACACTTATTAGATGGTTTAAATACGTTATTAGATATTAACATATTTTAGGAAACTATATGGCAGATTTGACTGATTAGTGTTTATTGCAATGCTGGTATTTTGGTAAGTTTAGTAAGACAAGGTTTTGTATAGGAGTTATTACTTTTAATTTTCAATAATAAAAAATATATATTATATTAATATTTTATTTATGAGTTATATAATATTTCATTTATGGATTATGATTTTTTGTTATTGGAAATTTTAATCACAAAATTATTTATTTAACGTGGTAAAAATTACGGTAAAAATTGTTTTTTTAAACGATAAAAAATGTCACTGTTAGGGTAAAACGACGGTTCAAAAATGTCATTTTAACCAACAAAAACGCTACTGTCAGGGTAAAAATGGCGGTTCAAAAATGCCGTTTTAACCAACCAAAATGCCACTCTGGCAGGGTAATAATGGCGGTTCAAACCGCCGTTTTAACCTATCCAAAAACTGTCATTTTAACTTTGGAAATAACGGCGATTTGAACCGCCGTTTTAACCTATTAAAAAACTACCGTTTTAACCCAGGGAATTGTGGCGGTTTTCGAAAAACTGCCGTAATAACCCGAATGGCGCCCAGAATTATGTCGCTTTACAAAACCGCCATTATTCGTGATAATGGCGGTTCAAACCGCTGTAAATACAAAAAAAACCGCCGTTTTTAATAGAATTTTTTTTAGTGACACCCAAAGCATTCAATCTTAAGTGTCTAGAAATATTACATATTACATAAATGAAACTGAAACCATACCTTGGCCGATTCCCAAACACACCAAACACCAAAACGAAACCACCAAGCTCGATCTAAAGCCTCAACCAACTTCAACAAACACCAAAACTCAATCTTACATCACATATATCACCAAAATCAAAATCCAAGATTCACATGGCCGTAAACGGCTCATCAATCGGAGCTCCATAGCTCAAGTTATGGCTCCCGGAAGTGGAGGATGAATAGTGTCATCCCTCTTCTCCTCTCCTCTCTAAAACCGTGGCCCTCTCTCTCTTAGGGCTTGAAAATAAGCTCAAAGCTCATTAAATGAGCTTATATAGGTTAGGCCTCGGGCCCGGTTTAGGCCCGGTCCAATCCGTTAGTATTTTTGGTCCGTTTGGCCTATTTTGGGCCAAAACCTTTAAGATTAGTGCCCGGTTTTAAATTCTAAATTATTTTTATCCTTTCAAAATAATAAATCACTTTTCAAAATATTATTTTCCAAAATACGCGGTACTGGACAGACTAGAGCCGGTACTGCTAGCTTAAGCGCCAGTACGCATTTTTACAAAAACTTTTCGAAAGAAATACATTTTCCAACTCAGAAAAATTCACTGAAATTAAATTTCACATTTATATTTTCAAATTAAAACTTCTAAATTTTGAATCTATTCCGGGTACTAAAATTATTATTTTAAAATAGTTTTATGTGAAAATGCGGGTTCTCACATCCTCCACTCCTTAAAATGATTTTCGCCTTTGAAAATCTGAGTTACGCGATATATCCCCATCAAATCGTCCTACCGTGCCGATGTTACCTTTCTCCTTCCACTGCATCACTCTGATTATCGTCATTACGCATCCGAAGTTTTTCTTAAAACAAATACCGAATTTGTAATACTTTTCAAAACCTTTAAAACAAATTCAAACTAAACATATTCCTTGTTAACGCTTTTTCAAAGGAGTCAAAATCATTTCTTCGTAAGCCAAATACTTGAAATCACGGTTTTGGTAAATAAAAACATTCATTTTGAATCCTTTTTGATAAGATAAATCGGAAAGGCCATAGCATTTAAACCAAGAGTTCCGTTCATCTAGCAAAACCAAATCATTTAAACCAAAGTCCCAAACCAAATTTCAAAATCATTTTAACCCTTAAAAATTTTTCAACATGGTTCAAGACCATACCAATTAGAAATTGAAAATCGTAAGTAAAACCCGCTAAAGACATAGTCGGCACTCCTCTTACCACTAGTGTTGAGTCTCACCCATCAACTGATACGCTGCAACTCCACGAACTGGTTTTTCGGAACATGTGAGCTCATAACGCATAGGTTAGGTTAGTCATCCTCACTTTCTCTCCGTGAACGTGATTGACCTCGGCAGTGAGTTGCCATTTGGGTTTCTTTTCCACACCAAACAATTGATATCAAGGTGATCAGTCTCAATATCTCAGGCTCAATGCTTCAATTATCCCCAATGGCACTCACAAACAAGAATGCTATGCAATATCAAGTAGATAACCTAAATATCATGAAAGAAAAATGACCCGGAGTGTGCAACAAAGCACAATCGGTCCATCCCTCAGGCTCACGAGGATGAACCGCTCTAAAACCACAAAATGTAACACCCCAATTACCCTAAGCTTTACCTCTATCCGTAAAGCAAAGGTTAATAAGAGGTTACGATAGTAATATATTCTAGAAGCCTGATGAAGGATTGAGCTCAAAACAGAATCACAAAAAAATGCGAAACATTCACACAAAACTAACGTACAAGATACAAGGTATAGATGCAAGAGAAGAAAACATATATATATATATATATAATATTATAATAGATCATAGGGAACTAGCCGCAACTTGCAGAGTTTAAGCCAACTAGTATATATAGAAAAATACAGAGTTTTGAAGTTAAAAACAGCTTATACAACTTGTCTCTCACATAAGCCTCTAAGGCTATAAAGTGAAATATACAAAAGGTGACAGAATACTACGACAAAAGTAAAACAGAAACATACAAGGAAAGAACCAAACTCCCCTCTGTCACCATATCCACAATTTCACCGTGGTGAATTACGACCTGCATCTGAAAAATAACAACAAAGTATGGAATGAGAACCGGAGGTTCTCAGTATGGTAATAGAGCCGAATGATGTAAGATGTAAGGCTTCGGGACGGTGAAGGCAATGCTAGAACTTCATATCACATACGGATATTTAAGCTTAAATAAAATAAAATAAATAAAAAACTTGAACCATAAACCGGGTTATCTAAACTTAGGGGGATTCTAACTATTACTAATCACACCGCTGTATCCCACAGCCTTCGCCATCCTAACCTCCGTGCGATCCCATCGCCACCACCTACCTAACCTCCTCAGCACGAGACAATCACAAATAATGCAACCATGTAAAACATAGATAATATTCATATACAACAAGTAGTTCAAGAAGCAGGTAGGCATGTTATACAATTAGGCAAACTCAAGTAAACAAAGCAAGCAAGCATATAGAAGATGCACATGATGAATGTATGCCCTATTGGCTGTGATATCACATGTCGGTTGTAATGCCAAACCTGACAGAAAATCCGGTCGACAACTCCCGGATTAGTCTCTCTATTGCGCATAAGGAGGAATAATTTTGAGGGATGAGTGTCTTACCACCTTCTCCTTTCAGAGGGAAACGTTCTGAGGGAGAGTGCCCTACCACCTTCCTCTGGTTGTCGCATGATTCCGTGGGTTAGTGCCCTACCACCTTGCAATCAGAGAGAAATCGCATTTTCAGGAGGAATAATTTCGAGGGATGAGTGCCATACCACCTTCTCCTTTGAGAGGAAAAAATTTCGAGGGAGCGTGCCCTACCACCTTCCTCTGCTTGCGAGAAGTTTGAGTGAGAAGCCCAGCTTCAACTCTCACATCCGAACGTAGGCGGGAGACTGCCACAGCCCCTACGATAGAGAACAATGCATATCATAATCACATATTTAATCTCAGAGGCCACTCCTTATGGCACTGTTCCACTCATACTCATTCCATCAACATGATCGTTCCTTTCCAAGTTCTCACTTCATATATCTTTCTCCCGTCACATTACCAAACTCATCCTCAGTACATCAGAAACCTAAACCTCTGTTTGCTAACTTTTCAAAGTAAAACCCAAATTAAATCTCCTAGGACCTTTCCCATACTTTGATGCCCGAAAACAATTCCGAGAATCTTAAAATGGTGTCACAGAAGCTTACAAGCTTGTTGGGAAGGTAAAATAGTTGAAAACAAAGTTTAAGTTTGAGAAACAGGCCGTGTGCGTACACACAGGGGTGTGCGTGCACACACCCAGGAAGTTTCAAAACGTGTGTGTATGCACAGGAGCCAAAATTTACAATGTCTGTTCACTCACACAACCTGTGCTAGCGCCCCCAACAGACGACCCTTCCCAACTTGTGTGTGCGCACAGGGCTGTATGTATGCACAAGTTGTAAAACTTCATTGGTATGTGCGTGTGCACAAGGCTGTGCGTACGCACATACCAGAAATCACAAAATTCTGCAACTCTGCAGAATTTCAGATTCAGCACCAATCTTTGAATGATCATAACTTCCTCTACAAAATTCCAAATTTTACAAACTTTATATCAAATCGAAGGGTTTTCAATAATCTTTAATTCTAAACTGAATTCAACAAATTTTGAAAACCGAGGAAAAATTTATGATCAGACAAAGTTCACCAAAAATCCATTTTTACCCAAAAACCACATAACCTCAATTTTAACCAAACCTCAATCCAATACCAATCAATCACATTTCAACCATACCAAAAACACCCAAAATTCATACCAAACACTACTTCAACCATTCAATCATCTAAACCATTTAATACTCACCTCATCCAACTCTAAAATTCAACCTAACATCACATCGCATTTTCTTAATACCACCACTCAAATTCTCAACATTAATCAATGCTACAAGCACCAATTCCTTTATTCCATTATTATCATCCAATCCATTCAATTTTCAACCACTTCACTCACTTACTTTCATCATGAACCACAATAAGCAATAATCAAAATCATCACCAACATCCAAAACCATCATAACATTCATAATCAATATCAATCATCAATAATATCAACAACCACTACAAATTCTCATCAATTTCAATAATCATCAATCCCTCATCAATTACAATTAAATCACACATTTATCATCAAACTTCATCATCATTAAAATACCAACGATCACCATCAAACTCATATACTCCTCATACCAAAACTCTATATCATCATCACCATCATACAAGTTATCCCCAAACATCAAAATCACATACAATTAAGCATACACCCAAAGCGTTTAATCATATCTTAAGGGTCAACTAGCCAAAGTGTCCAGAAACATTACATATTACATAAAGAAAACCGAAACCATACCTTGGCCGATTCCCAAACGCATCAAAAACAAAAATAAAACCACCAAGCTCGATTCAAAGCCTCAACCAACTCCAAAAAACACCAAAACTCAATCTAACATCGCATATATCACCAAAATCAAAACCCAAGATACACAAAATAACTAAAAACAATGGTTTAGTAAAACCTTACCTTGTCCAATAAGATTAGGGGTAAAATTCATCAATTACCCGCTACTAAAGATCACCTAAACAAGCAAAACCAGAAAATCTACTCAAAAATCAAACATAAAAATACGCAGAACCTAGGGCACAAAATTAGGAAGTGAGACTCAATTTCTTACCAGATTTCTTTAGATAGAAAGGAAGAGCTCATCGAGAGCTTTGTGTGGCCATAAACGGCTCGTCAATCGGAGCTCTGTAGCTTAGGTTATGGCTCCCGGAAGTGGAAGATGAATAGTGTCATCCCTCTTCTCCTCTCCTCTCTAAAACCGCGGCCCTCTCTCTCTTATGGCTAGAAAATGAGCTCAAAGCTCATTAAATGAGCTTATATAGGTTGGGCCTTGGGCTCGGTTTGGGTCCGATCCAACCCGTTAGCGTTTTTGGTCCGTTTGACCCACTTTGGGCCAAAACCTTTAAGATTATTGCCCGGTTTTAAATTCTATATTATTTTAAACTAGAGCCGGTACTGCCAGCTTAAGCGCCAGTACACATTTTTACAAAAACTTTTCGAAAGAAATACATTTTCCAACACAGAAAAATTCACTGAAATCAAATTTCACATTTATATTTTCAAATTAAAACTTCTAAATTTTGAATCTATTCCGGCACTAAAATTATTATTTTTAAATCGATTTAATGCGGGTTCTTACAGATTGAATGATAGTGATGAAACTTATAGGAGGTTGGTGTGGAAGAGCTAGAAAAGGGCAGTGAGGAAGAGGTAGATACCCAAGAAGTGAAATCATTCATGCAAGAGTCCAATAGAATGACTCCATTCCAAGAGCAAATTGAGTGGGTAACAATTTTCTCAATGAGCTTCATCGGCCCACACCAATATGCTATCTTGGAAATGGATCATCAACTTAAGGTCCTTCTTGGAGTGTTAAATGGTGAAGGATTGGATGTTGGTTGCTACAAGAATCCAAAGATCATCAAAGAAGCCAATCCAAGATTTGAAGTTGAAGGGTGGTGCAAAGTGCAATTGAGTGGATTTCGGAAAGTGATGGGGTGCTTTAAAGGCGATTTGGGAGTTTGTTCATCCAAGTTTAAGAGCAAAGATTAACAAGGCAATGAACGAGAAAGTAAAGTATGGGATCCGGGCATATACTTCTACAATCAACTACCTTGGGTCCCAATTGCTTGCTTGAGGTTGCTTGAGAGCTTGACGTACTTCGTTTGGGATATCGGAGGATTTTGGAAGAACAAACATGGGTGGCAACTCAAGGATGAGTCGAAGCATAAGCCACCTTAATAAAAGCTTCACCCAAAGGTCTAACTTAAGGATAATAAACCAAAGTGCTAGGTAGGAGACACCCTACCATGGTAACATCATTCTAAATCCTTTCTTATTTTAGCTTTCGCTTATTGAGTTTCGTTTCTTTTGGTTTGTTTAGTTTAATTTGATTATAAGCTTAGTTTAGTTGCACTTTAGTTTTAATCATGTGTTTTTGAGAAACAATATGTTTTGGAGTTGAAAACCTTTGATTAATATAACTTTTGGTGCTTTAGAACTCTCAAAATATTTAGAGAAACAGAGCATTATGCGTATGCACACACCTGTGCATACACAAACTTTCCCCAATTTTTGTCATCTGTGCATATGCACACCTGTTTTCACACCCTTTGCCGGGAGCGCCCACATACCCTTGTGGCGCATCCCCTGTATTTTCAGCTCTTGTGCGTACGCATGGACCTGTGTGCATACGCACAGGCGTCGAATTGAGCATCAATTCAAAAGATGCCCTGTCGCGCTTGACCCCTTACCTACCCCTTTCTCTTCTTCATTCTGGTGCATACTGATGAATGAACTTTTGTGTGGTCTAGAATTTTAAAATAAACTCTCGTTGCAAGTATAGTTTCTAAACCAACAATAATCCTTTCATACAAAAACTTGGTTGTCACAAGTAACAAACCCCTAATAAAATTGATAACTGAAGTATTTAAACCTCGGGTCGTCTCTCAAGGAATTGCAGGAAAGTGTGCTTATAATTGGTTATAGAAAAGTATGTTTTGGGGTTTTGGATAAGAAACAAGAAAGGTAAATGGGAATAAAATTAAAATGGTAAAAAGGTCTTAGCAAGGGTTGGTGGTCAAGGATCTCTATCCTTATTACTAACCACAACATAAGAATTGGCAAGGATCAATCCCATTAAATCATCCTCTAGCTTAGTAAAGGAAAGTTAAATGAGCTATATCAATCCATGTTCATAAGTCCTAATTCTCTACTAATTTGCTTAATAAGAACTAGAGTTAATGGCCCCAATCATCAATTACTTGGACATTAGTAACTCAAGAGTTCCTAAGTTATCATCCCAAGCCAAGAACATAAAAGTCTAAGCTAAAACCCTCCCAAGCATTTCATCAAATACTTGGAAGGCATGAAATGAAAACATAGAAAATACCTAATAAAGTGTCAATTCTAAACAACCAATTGCAACATCAATGAGAACAAATGAAGGAAGGAGCATTAAACAAAAAATACCTCAACTTGCATAAATAAGAGAATTGAATCTAACATGGGAATTCATAAACTAAATTGGCAACATAAAGTAATCAATAAGGGAAACAAATAAACTAAAATGCTAGAGTAATTAAGAGTAGAAGAGAAACTAAATTGAAATAAGATAGAATTCAGAAATCAAAAGAGGAATAAAACTAAGACCCTAAAAACTAGAGAGAGGAGAGAGCCTCTCTCTCTAAAAACTACATCTAAACCTAGCTAATGTGAATGAATGATTGATTGACGAGTGATGGATGTCTTCCCCCTTCAGTCCTTGGTCTTTTTAGCCTTTTTCCGCCAAAGATGAGCTCAAAACTGGGCCAGAAGCCCTCCTGAAATCGCTGGTTGCGATTTCATTAAAGGTGTTAGCGTAGGCATCGACGCGTACGCGTATAGCGCACGTACGCGTCGCTGGAGCAGTGTGCGATCCGCGCGGATGCAGCTGGTGCACGCGCGTGTCCATGGCGCGTTCCAAATCCTTGGCTTTTTCTGATTTCTCCATTTTGCATGCTTTCTCTTTGCTCCTTTGATCCGTTCTTAGCCCTTTTCAATATGAAATTACTAACAAATACATCAAGGCATCTAGTGGAATCAAAGGGGATGTAAATTATCAAATTAAGGATCTAAAAGCATGTTTTCACACTTGAGCACAAATTAGGAGACAATCACAAAACTATGCTATTTTATTGAGTAAATGTGAGAAAAGGTTGACAAAAATGCTCTAAATTCAACACAAGATAAGCCCTACAAATGGAGTTTATTAGATACCCCCTACCCATCCTCCTGGCAACACCGCCGGCGCTAGCGCCGCCAGTGCTGCGTGGCCATGCCTCTCTTCTTCTCCTTCTTCCTTCTTCTATCTTCTTTCTTCTCTCTTTCTTCTCTTCCCAACATGCCTACCCTGCTTCCTTGTGCCAGGCCGCCAGTATATTCTCTGGCGAACCTCAACTGCCTTGAGCCCCACAGTGGCAGCTACCAATGCCACTGCTACATCTTCTTCTCTACCATTCTTCAACTCTTTAATTTTAACGTTTTAATCTTATTTGTTTTGTTCATTTACTTGCTTAATTTTCATTTTCTTTTTTTAACTTTGGTAACCTAGCTTAGGTTTAGCAAACTTAATTGGTTGTTGTTGAATTACAAGTGTTCAATTTCTGATTTCTGTGTTGTTGATGCATGAATTTTGGCTTGAAATTCTTGAATATGCATTGCATACCAAGTGTTTGCTTAAATGCCCAAATGAACTTTTAGTTTAATGCATGTGTTGTAGCTACCATATGTGTTGGACTATATCGTTGTTTTGCATTCGATTCAAGAATGGTGCACTTTTGCATGATTATGATGCTATTTCGGATTGAAATTTTAATAATGTACTTGTTTATTGCTTTGAGTTGCTAGTACCAGATTGATATGGAAATTGACATTTGATTTCTTATTTGGTAAAATTTTGAACAAGTGCATATTGAATTTAGTGAATCGCATTGAATTGTTTGTTCATCATGGTTTTTAAATCAATATAATCATACAAGCTAGTCACTTTTTGTAACAAGCACCTTATCCATGTGATTATTTCATTATTCTTAAGGATGAATAAGTGGTTTTCTTTTCGTCATTAAATTGGTTATTGATTGTTGTGCTATTTTATATCAATCTTACGCTTCTACCTGCACAATTTCAATATCCAATATCTCCAAACATCAATTTACTTTAGTCATGGTTGGCTGAGTTTGTTTGTAATTTAATCTCTATTTGTTCTCTACTTAAAACTTAGGCCATTTAATCGAGGAACTCATTCTTAATTGTTGATTGTGTGGTTTTTATTTTAACCGGCCAATGTCTGTATTCTAACTGCATCCACAGTTAGAATACACACATTGTCTTTTATCATACCACACTACTATGAACTCTTCCTCAATTCATGTTTATTTATTTTCTACAGCAACCCGAGCCCCCGCGTCCACCAGCTGAAGGTGGAGGAACATAGAGCTTCTATCTCCCCAAATTGGTACATGCACGGAGGACCGTGCAACATTTAAGTGTAAGGGAGGATTCGTGATTTTTGGGGTGTAAATTTTCTTTTCCGAATACTTTGCACTTTATTTTTATTTTCTTTTATTATGTTTCTTGTAGATATTTGGAGTGCTTTTGACTATTGCATTGTTATATATATTAGCTTATTCATAGTTTATTTCTAGCTCTTACATTTGGCATTTTTGGTTTTGCTTGGTATATATGCTATAGATAGAAGTTGTGATTAGATAATATGAATAGTATAGTGACTAGTTTAATTTTGTCCTAAATGTTCATGATGATTTTTGGATAATGAAAATTAGGAAAAGAACTAGGAATTTTTGAAATTGCATCCATCACAACATACATACTTACATACGAAATAATTTGGCAAAAACAACAAATTTTCAAGAATTCTCTTCTAGGGTGTTCCATTGAATTGATTAGGAAAATTGTTTTAAACTTGCTTGAATAATTTTGTGGAACATAGTTTTAGAGTTAAGAACACACAACCTTGTGAGATTTGAGCCTAATTGTGTGGTTGGATCATATAACCACTATTTTCATTCTTGTGTGTATTCTCTTTCTATGATTGCAATCTGTGATTTGTTTGATTCTTTATGTCCATTATTTGATGTATATATGTATCTATATGATTGAGGCCTTTATCTCAATTAGCTCACTTTCCCCCATATAGCCTACCATTCATCTACTTCAGTTAACTCACTTTGAGCCTTTTTAACCCCTTCTGTTCTTCACGTTACCACATCACTAACCTTAAGTGAAAAATAATTAATGCCCCTATTTAAATCTTTGATTAGCTTAGGATAGTGAGTGTGTGTGTCATTCAAGTGTGGGAAAATTTGGGAACTTTGGTTGAATAAAATATGGTTTATGTTTCTTTTGACTTGGAAATTTGGGTACGTATGATGCGTGAGCATCTTTCCTATCTTTTCCTAGTGAATTTGCATCTAAATTATTGAGTTTAATAAAGAACTAATTATCTTTTAGCCACTATGGATGCTACTTTGAGTTTTGTGCAATTCTGTTTATTTTAGGTAGCATTCGACTAGATTTGATGGAGTTTCTGCAACACAAGAATTAGAGGAGATACCAGTGAGGAGCGACACGTACGCGTGACTGACGCGTATGCGTGATTTGGAGCTTTCCAGGGTGACGCGTACGCGTGACTGATGCGTACACGTGATTTGAAAATTTGCACGGCGACGCGTGCGCGTACCTGACACGTACGCGTGAAAAGCGAAGTTGCACAGCGACGTGTGCGTGTACCTGACGCATACGCGTGACTCGCGAAAAAGACCATCGACGCGTGCACGTGACAAGCGCCACGTGCAAAAAACACAGAAAATTGCTGGGGGCAATTTCAACTGCTTATTTGACCCAGTTTTAAGCCCAGAAAACACAGATTAGAAGCTGCAGAATGGACAAAACAAGAGGTCCCCATCCATCAACTGAAGACTTGCTGATTATTCTGATTTAAATTCAAATATTCTTTTTAGGAAAAGATATTATTTTAGTTTTAGATAATAGATTTAAAATTAATTAGGATTTGACCCAGTTTTAAGATCCCATTTTCATTCCCATTGCATTCCAAACTACCAAAAAATACATTTTATCAGAATCCTTATTTTCTTCTCTGAACCATGAGCAACTAATCCTCCATTGTTTAGGTTAGGAGCTCTGTCTATTTGTATGGATTGATTTTATTGCTTTTGCTATTTTAATTCATGTATGTGTTTACAATTTAAGAATTGTTTTCGCTCTTTATCTTATGAATTTGGGTGGAACGGAAGTATGGCCCTCTTTCTACTTGAGTTCTTGTATAACTTGGAAAAGCTCTTTACTTGAACAATAGCTTGAAAACATATTCTCCTAAATTTTAATTATCTGGATTTAACAGGATACGTGACATATAATCCTCTTATATTTGGGTAATTAGGATTTTTGTGGCATATAACTAGAATTGAACTTCACCCCCTAATTGGAATTAATTGACCAAGGAATTGGCTGTTGATGGATTTTAGAGGAGACTAGAAAGGTCTAAGGAATTAGGGTCTAGTCACATATAGTTGCCATAAATTGAATTCTGTATGATTAAAATAGTTAGTAAGAAAAGTTAATCCAGAAAAATAGATAACTTTGAAACCTTAACTACCTTCTCCATATTTTATTCCCAACTCATTTACCTTACTATTTTAATTTCTAAACGATTGTTTAATGCTCTTTGAATATTCAAACACTCTTTTCTGTTTGTCTAACTAAGCCAATCAATCAATCATTGTTGCTTGATCCATCAATCCTCGTGGGATCGACCCTCACTCACCTGAGGTATTACTTGGTACAACCCGGTGCACTTGCCGGTTAGTTTGTGGTTGTAAAATCCGCACCAAGTTTTTGGCGCCGTTGCTGGGGATCGATTGTGATTAACAAGTTTCAGTTGTTTGATTGCTTAGATTAGGCGTTTTAGTTTATTTTATTTAAATTTTGCATTATTATTTTCGAACTTCTCTTTAATAATAGTATTAATATTTTCCTTAATTTCTGAAATTAAGTTTGGTGTTACCTAGTTAAATTTATTTTAATTTTCCTGTTTATTTTTCCTGTTAATTTTCAAAATATTTTTTATTTAATTTCAGTTATTATTTTTGAATTTATTTATTTATTTATTTAGTATTTTAATTTTATTATTTTACATAGGTTACCTTACTGGGAGTTCTCTGCACTCTGACGTAGAGAATCCTATCTTTTCTTGTTTTCTGTCTGTTTATGAGCAGGAACAGGGACAAGGAACCTCTGTTAGACTTTGGTCCTGAACCTTGAAGGACTTGTAGGAAACGTTTACAACAAGCAAGACTTTACAAGGCTGTAGAGTCCACTATGGATAATAATAATAATGCTGGTAATGGTAATGTGGCAAATCGTAATGGGGATGATAAACAAAAGAGATTACTTGGCTCTTATTCTGCCCGTACTGCAGATCTTTATGGAAAAAAGTATTGTGGTGCCTCCTATAGCTGCAACAACTTTGAGTTCAAGCCACAACTGGTCACCCTGGTGCAACAAAATTGCCAATATCATGGACTTCCTTATGAAGATCCAAATCAATTTATATCTGATTTTCTGCAGATTTGTGATACTGTGAAGACAAATGGAGTGAATCCTGAGGTGTACAGACTCATGCTTTTCCCGTTTGCTCTAAGGGATAAAGCAAAGCTATGGCTAAATTCCCAACCCAAGGAAAGCTTGAATACGTAGGAGAAGGTTGTTACTGAGTTTCACACTAAATTTTTCCCACCAAAGAAGCTGACTAAGCTTAGGTTGGAGGTTCAGACTTTCAGGTAGAAGGAGGGTGAAACTCTTTATGAAGCTTGGGAGAGATACAAGCTACTGACTAGGCAATGCCCTCCGGACATGTTCTCCAAATGGACCCAACTAGATATCTTTTATGAAGGTTTGGGTGAGATGTCCAAGATGAGCTTAGATACCTCTGCAGGTGGTTCATTGCACAAGAAGAAGACACCAGAGGAGACTATTGAGCTTATTGAATTGGTTACTAGCAACCAATATTTATATTCATCTAACAGGAATTCTGTGAACTCTGAGAGCTCTCAGAAGAAAGGCGTGTTGGAAGTGAAAGCTGTTAATCCTCTTCTTGCTTAGAACAAGCTTATGTCTCAGCAAATAAATCTACTTACTCAGCAGATGGGTGGCATGCAAGTCTCAGCTATCAACACCCAAAACCCACCTCAAGAGGCCTCCTATGACATGGCAGGTAACTTTGTGCAAAATGATAATTATGATTATGCTCAATCCTCTTCTGGACAGGTCAATTACATTGGGAGTGGTCCTAGGAATCCCAACAATGATCCATATTCTAAGACATACAATCAGGGGTGGAGAAATCACCAAAATTTTGGATGGAGGGACCAACCTCAGAGACCTCAGAACTTCAACAATAATTCTCAGGGCGGCTTTCAACAGAATAATTATAATAACCGCAACTTTCAGTCTCAGCAACAACAACCAGCTCATTAAGCAAACTCTAAATCCCAAGAAGATTCTAATTGGGATATGATGAGGAGTTTTATGCAGGAAACCAAAGCCTCCATTAGAAACTTGGAAGTGTAAATGGGTCAACTGAGTAAGCAAATACCTGAGAGGTCTGCAAGTACATTTCCAGGTGATACAGTGGTGAACCCAAGAGAAGATTGCAAGGTTATTCAATTGAGAAGTGGTAAAGTAGCTGGCTTTGAGACCAAGGCCAATGAAGAGCTAGTTGAAAAGGAAGCTCTAGAGGAGAAAAAGGGAGAAGTGGAGCACGCCTCTCCAAAACATTCAGACAACCCGTTCCCTGACTCTCTTGACACTCATCCCACCTTGCCAAAGGCTCCAGAATACAAGCCAAAAATGCCATATCCTCTGAGGCTCCAGAAGGCTTCCAAAGAAAAGCAATTCTCTAAATTTTTAGAAGTCTTCAAGAAGCTGTAGATCAACATTTCTTTTGCAGAGGCTCTTAAGCAAATGCCTCTCTATGCTAAATTTATGAAAGAATTGTTGACTAACAAGAGAAATTGGAAGGAGCAAGAAACCGTGGTGTTAACCAAGGAATGCAGTGCTATTATTCAACATAAACTTCCTGAGAAAATGCAAGATCCGGGGAGCTTTGTGATTCCTTGCATCATTGGAGATGTCACCATTCAGAGAGCTTTATGTGATCTGGGAGCTAGCATCAATCTCATGCCACTTTCAGTGATGAAAAAGCTTCAAATTAAGGAGGTAAAACCCACTCGTATTTCTCTTCAACTTGCTGATTTTTCTATTAAATTACCTGTGGGTGTGGTTGAAGATTTACTTGTGAAAGTAGGACCATTTATTTTTCCTGCTGATTTTGTTATTTTAGACATTGAAGAGGATGCAAAATCCTCTATTATTCTTGGTAGACCCTTTTTAGCTACAGGTAGACCTCTGATTGATGTGCAAAAGGGTGAATTAACCCTGAGGGTCAATGAAGAACATGTGGTCCTTAATGTTTTTGAAGCTCTCAAGCACCCTAATGATTCTGAAGGGTGTATGAGAATTGATGTAGTTGAACCACTTGTTCAAGAGGTACTGGAAGCTGAGGTACTTGATGACATCCTGGATCCTATTTCTGAGTATGAATTAATGGAAGTTGATGATTCACCAACCCAGAAGGTTGTGGTTCACACGCCTAAAGCAGAGGAGGAAGCCCCCAAGATTGAGCTCAAACCTTTACCTCCTTCTCTGAAATATGTGTTCTTGGGTGAAAATGATTCCTATCCAGTGATAATTAGCCCTTCCCTGAAGCCTAAAGAGGAAGAGGCACTTATTTCAGTGCTCAGGAGCCATAAAACAGCTCTTGGATAGACCACTAGTGACTTGAAAGGGATTAGTCCAACCAAGTGTATGCACGGGATCCTCCTTGAAGATGAAGCTAAACTAGTTGTGTAGCCACAAAGGAGACTCAATCCAACTATGAAAGAGGTGGTCCGAAAAGAGGTAATGAAATTATGGGAAGTAGGTATTGTTTACCCTATTTCTGACAGTCCTTGGGTGAGTCCTGCGCAAGTAGTTCCCAAAAAAGGAGGGATGACAGTGATTAAGAATGAAAAGAATGAGCTTATTCCTACAAGAACAGTCACAGGATGGAGGATGTGCATAGACTACAGGAGGTTCAACACTACTACAAGGAAGGATCATTTCCCCCTACCTTTCATTGATCAGATGCTTGATAGGTTAGCTGGTCATGCTTTTTATTATTTTCTAGATGGATATTCTGGATATAATCAAATTATGGTGGATCCTCAAGATCAAGAGAAGACAGCATTCACATGCCCTTTTGGAGTATTTGCCTACAGGAGAATGCCATTTGGACTTTGCAATGCTCCAGCAACTTTTCAAAGGTGTATACTTTCAAGTTTTTCTGACATGATTGAAAAGTTCATTGAGGTATTTATGGATGACTTTTCTATTTTTGGTAATTCTTTTGAATCCTGCCTTAAGCATTTATCTCTTGTCTTGAAACGGTGTCAAGAATCAAACCTTGTTTTGAATTGGGAAAAAATGCCATTTTATGGTCACAGAAGGCGTTGTTCTTGGACACCGGTTTTCAAGTAAGGGGATTGAGGTTGACAGAGCCAAGGTGGAGGTGATTGAAAAATTACCACCACCAACTAATGTTAAGGCAGTGAGGAGTTTCTTGGGTCATGCAGGATTTTATAGAAGATTTATAAAGGATTTTTCTAAGATTGCTAAACTATTGAGCAACCTGTTAGTTGTTGATGTTCCTTTTGTCTTTGATTCTGATTGTCTGCATGCTTTTGAAACCCTAAAAGCAAACCTTACCTCTGCTCCCATTATAGCTCCTCCTGACTGGGATTTACCATTTGAATTAATGTGTGATGCCAGTGATTTTGCTATAGGATCTGTTTTAAAACAGAGGCATAGTAAGCTTGTACATGTCATTTACTATGCTAGTCGTGTGTTAAATGATGCCCAAAAGAATTACACAACTACAGAAATGGAATTACTAGCTGTTGTGTATGCTGTTGATAAGTTTAGGTCCTATTTACTTGGTCCTAAGGTTATTGTTTATACTGACCATGCTGCTTTGAAGTACCTTCTAACCAAGTAGGATTCTAAACCAAGATTAATATTATGGGTGTTACTCCTTCAGGAGTTTGATATTGAGATAAATGACAGGAAAGGGTCAGAAAATCAAGTAGCTGACTATCTCTCTAGAATCGAGCCTGAAGTAGGAGTACAACCACCCACGGCTGTGACTGAGACATTTCCAGATGAACAATTGTTCCTCATTCAGCAGGCTCCATGGTTTACAGACATTGCAAATTATAAGGCTCTGAATTTTATTCCAAAGGAGTACAGTAGACAACAAGTAAAGAAGCTATTGACTGATGCAAAATACTACATTTGGGAGGAACCGTACCTTTTTAAAAGGTGTTCAGATGGTATAATCCAGAGATGTGTCCCAGATGAAGAAACACAGCAGATTCTTTGGCACCGTCATGGTTCTGATTATGGAGGCCACTTTGGTGATGAAAGGACAGCTACAAAGGTCCTTCAGAGCGGGTTTTACTGGCCGACTCTCTTCAGAGATTCAAGAGAATTTATGAAGCACTGTGACAGATGTGCAAAGGCCACAAATCTCCCTGCTAACCATGAAATGCCACAGTATGGGATTCTTGAAATTGAGTTGTTTGATGTGTGGGGTATTAATTTCATGGGACCTTTCCCACCCTTTCATTCAAACAACTATATTCTAGTGGCGGTTTATTATGTGTCCAAGTGGGTGGAAGCTGTGGCTCTACCCACCAATGATGCCAAGGTGGTAATGAGCTTTCTTCAGAGGTATATCTGTAGCCGATTTGGTGTCCCAAGGACACTCATTAGTGATGGTGGAAGTCACTTTTATAACAGAAAACTGGACTCTCTTCTGCAGAGATATAGAGTCCGTCATAAAGTGGCAACCCCATATCACCCTCAGACAAGTGGACAGGTTGAAGATTCCAACAAGGAACTTAAGAGGATTCTAGAGAAGACCGTCAGTGTTTCAAGAAAGGACTGGTCTAGGAAGCTTGATGATGCTCTCTGGGCATACTGGACAGCCTACAAGACTCCTATTGGCATGTCTCCTTATCAGTTGGTCTATGGCAAGGCCTGTCACTTGCTAGTTGAGCTGGAGCACAAAGCTTACTGGGCAATCAGATATCTGAATTTTGATTCAGAAGCTGCAGAAATTAAGTGAATGCTTCAGTTGAATGATATTGATGAATTCAGATATTCAGGCTATGAGAATGCCAAGCTCTATAAGGAGAGAACCAAGCTACTGCATGATAGGAAGATTGCCATCAGAGTCTTTGAGCCAAGATAGAGAGTGCTTCTATATAATTCAAGGCTCAAATTTTTTTTCCGGGAAGCTGAAATCCCGGTGGTCAGGACCGTTTGTGGTTACCAGAGCTTCCCCATATGGTCATGTGGAAATACAGGAAGAGAATTCTGACAGGAAATTTACAGTGAATGGCCAGAGGCTGAAGCACTATCTTGGAGGCAAGATTGATCACCAGAGGTCCACTTTACTGTTTTTCAGATCATGCAGCTATCTAAGAACAGGAGCCAGACAAAAAAAAAGGCACATGACGTGCAAGCATCGCTGACGCGTACGCGTCAGATGGGTGTGCGTGAAAAATAAAAATGAACAAAGAGTTGCGCGGGAGTGGCGTAGGAATGGTGCCTTGCACAAGAATATCCTCACGCGTATGCGTCCATGACGCGTGTGCGTCATTGGTGATTTTGGCACTCCACGCGTACGCGTGACCTTCAAAATCGGCATAAATAAGTGTTTGGGCAGAGAGTTGTGCTGGCTTGGGGCTGGAAGTTGCTAGAAGCACAAAATTTGGTCACGCGTACGCGTTCCTGATGCGTGCGCATCATCTGCACAAATGGCCATCCACGCGTGCGCGTGCATGACGCACACGCATCGTATGAAAATATTGGTTCCCAAGCCACACAAACAGAGAGTTGTGCGTGCGCGCGGATGCGTGCCTGACGCTCACGCATCATTAAGGAAAATTTGCGACCCACGCGTACGCGTGTTGTACACGTACGCGTCGCCTGCGCCACACAACTACACTAGTTCGCCGCCCAGTTTTAATTTTATTTCTCCCTCTCCCAATCCTAATTCTCTCTTGTTCTTGTATCTTTTTCTTTTTCTTTTTCTTTCATCATAATATTTGTCTCTTTCTGTTTTCAGTTCTTCTTTGCTTGAGGACAAGCAAACCTTTAAGTTTGGTGTTGACGCTTTGCTTAAGGGTTTTCTATTTATTTTTATGGCACAAAAAGGAGGCGAATCATCTTCACGGAGGAGCACAACCTGAAGAATAAAACGATTGCTAGGATAACTAAGGTGGTTGAGTTCCTTTCATTCTGTATTCCTTCCCGCTTTTACTATATTATGTTGCGGTTTTCTGCTATTTTGCTTTGTTTGTTGCATGATCCTTTATTAGTTAGAATCCTAGGTCTAGTTTAATTTTCTCTTAATTGCTTTAATTCTAAAAAGATGTCTCATGTATTACTCACTGAGCTTGAATTCAAATCAAAATACAGAAGTAATGTATTGCATGAGAAAGTGAGTTTATATTGAAGAATAGTCTTATTTACTTAAATGTGGTGGTATTAATTGTAATTCTGAATGCATGATATGAACAGTGCATAGTTGAATTTGAATCAAAGAATTTTAATGTAGAAGGAACAGTAATTTAGAGAACTATTATGACTTCTCTGAAATTAATGAAAGTTTAATCCTTGAAGCAAAAGAAACAGCAAAAGAAAAATAAAAGCAAGGTCCAAGGCTCTGAGCATCAATGACTAGGGAGGTCAGACATGATTAAAAGCTCAAAGAGTTGTTTCCCTAGTCACATGCTTGTGGTGTTATTGTGTCAAGTAATCCTTGAGACAAAACATTTAGAGTTGAGATCAATTGCATTTAAAAAGAGTACGCCAAAGGCTTTGAGCACCACTGTCTGGGAGTAACTAAAAAAAATTTTTAGAGTTCCCCAGTTAAGTGCTTGTGGGGTTTCTGTGTCAAGTAAAGCTTGAGACAAAATATTTAAAGTCACGGCTAGGCTCAAGGTGCAAAGCATCAAGGATAAGAAAAAATTGCTGTGTTCAAGGGTTAAATTGAGTTACAAAAGATCAGAAAATTCATAATACTATCCGGATTCTAATTTCGAATGACAGTGACATCCTTCTAATTCAAAGGAGAGTATGATGCCAAACCTATTCAGGATTACAATTGTAAACCCCACTATAAGAAGAGACATGGGCTTAATCGAACTCTCACTCTCATGCAAATTCACATCCTAAGCTTATATTAGTTCTGGTTACTTGAGGACAAGCAACAATTCAAGTTTGGTATTGTGATGCGTGAGCATCTTTCCTATCTTTTCCTAGTGAGATAATGAGAAATATCAATAAAGCATTACCTAACTAGCAAGCATGCATTAAGATAACTACAACTAAAAGCATATTTGAATAAGAGATATGAAATTAGAATAAGAAAACTAAGAAATTAAAACTAGTAGAAGTGAATTACAATCAATCAATATAAAGGTCTTAGCTAGGGGAGAGAATTGGAATTCCTATCCTTATTGTCATCATCAAATGATGGAAATTGCCTATTGCTTCCACTTAGTTATCCTCTAACAAATGAAGAAAAGTCAAGTGAATACAATTAACTTCAGTTCACAAGTCTAGTCAACTCCTAATAAGAGACTAGATTTAGTGAAGTTCAAGCCAACTAGCAATTTTCAATTACCCATCCACATTAGGTATTGACAATTCAAGAGTTTCCAATACTCAACCCCAAAGCCAGGAATAGAAATCTACTCCATAGTCATAAGATGCATTTTCACAAACACCTTGTGTGCACTAAAAGAAGACATTATGAAATTGACAAATAAATCCAAATCAAAGCTACCCACTAGCAATAATTGATAATAACAAACCAAATAACACCAATGAACATGAAAAACTCAATGAATTAATAGAAATTAATTCAACAAAATCCAAATTCAAAACACAAAATAACTTATATTACAAAGGTGCTAAGTAAAATTAAAGAGTAGAAACTACAATTAAAGCATCAAGAACTGAAAGTAAAAAGGATATAATCCAAGGATTCAAGTGAAAATGAGCAAGGAACACAAAAACCTAGAAAGAAGTGAGAGTCTCTCTCTCTAGAAAACAAAGAACAAAAACTAGCTAAAATTAAGTCTAATGTGTGTATGCTTGATTGCCTCCTTTCCTACTCCAATTCTTGGCCTTTTCCCATTCAGAATCAAGTTGGATTTAGGCCTGGAGCCTCTCAGAATTTGCTAGCTACATTTTCCATAAATGAGTCACGCGCTGAACGTCACGCTATGCGTAGGTCACGCGTGCGCGTCTCTGAACTCTTCACAAGTCACGCGTACCCAGAAGATCACGCATATGCGTCAGTCGAACTTCGCAATTATCACGCGTATGCAGAGGCAACGCATACGCGTCCGTTGACTGCTGCACTTGGTCACGCGTACGCGTTGGTACCAGCTTCTTAATTCTTCTATTTCTTGTGTTCCTTCCACTTTTGCATGCCTCCTTTCCATTCTCCAAGCCATTCCTGCCCTATAAACCCTAAAATCACTTGACAAATGCATCACGTCATCGAATGGTGCTAAGAGAGGAGTAAGAATTAGCATTTTTAAGGCCTAGGACGCATGTTTTGAACTATGATTCATAATTAGGAAGGAATCATAAAAGCATGCAATTTACATTAATAAGTGTGAAAAGAGTTAACAAAATTCACTCAATTTAATCCAAAATAAACCATAAAATTATGGTTTATCAATCTCCCCACACTTACACATTAGAATGTCCTCATGCTAAGCTCAAGAAAACCACAAAGGGGTGAAGGGGAATGGTAGGGCTTATGAAATGTAACCTATCTAAATGAATGCAACTAAATGCAAAATGCTTCTACCTACTTGGTTAAAAATAAAGCAACCTCTAAGAACATATATGAACATGTAGGGCTAAGACAGTATGATGATTCATGAGTTCCACCAATTCAAATATCAACATGAACTGTAAATAAACTTGCAAGAAGAAAGCTCATGAAAGCAAGGAACAAGGGATTGAGCATCGAACCCTCACCGGAAGTGTTTACACTCTAATCTCTCTAGTGTTTGAGGGTTGATTCTCTCAATTGTCTACTAATCTTGCTTTCTAAGGCTTGCTCTTCTTCTACCAATCAACATATATTCAATGCATGGATACACATATCAAGAGGTCTTTTCAAGAGTTGTAATGGGGTTAGGGTCAAGGTAAGATTCTATTTGCCCAAATGGACTAGAATTTGGATCCTTGATTAACCTAAACTTTCCACCTAACCTAATACAATCAATGTAATCAAAATGCAAAACCTAACTACCCACTGATTATTCTTTCTACATATTCATGCATCCCAATTTTAAACACAATTCATATGCATTGCTATCACTGTTTACCTTGGGGGCATTTTGTCCCTTTTTTATTGCTTTCTTTTTCTCTTTTTCTTTTTCTTCTTTATATATATATAAAGAAAATCCACTTTGAGTGCAGGGAGGTCAGAATCCAACAGCATCAGCAGTCCTTTTTCAACCTCTGAATCTGATTTCTGCTCAAGTCCCTCAATTTCAGCCAGAAAATACCTGAAATCACAGAAAAACACACAAACTCATAGTAAAGTCCAGAAATGTGAATTTAACATAAAATCTATTAAAAACATCCCTAAAAGTAACTAGATCCTACTAAAAACATACTAAAAACAATGTCAAAAAGCGTATAAATTATCCGCTCATCACAACACCAAACTTAAATTGTTGCTTGTCCCCAAGCAACTGAAAATCAAAATAGGATAAAAAGAATAGAATATACTATAAATTCCAAACTATCAATGAAACAGAGCTTCAATCATATGAGCGGGACTTATAGCTTTTTGCCTCTTGAATAGTTTTGGCATCTCACTTTATCCATTGAGGTTCAGAATGATTGGCATCTATAGGAACTCAGAGTTCAGATAGTGTTATTGATTCTCCTAGTTCAGTATGATGATTCTTGAACACAGCTATTTTATGAGTCTTGGCCGTGGCCCTAAGCACTTTGTTTTCCAGTATTACCACCGGATACATAAATGCCACAGACACATAATTGGGTGAACCTTTTCAGATTGTGACTCAGCTTTGCTAAAGTCCCCAATTAGAGGTATCCAGGGTTCTTAAGCACACTCTTTTTTTGCTTTGGACCTTGACTTTAACCGCTCAGTCTCAAGTTTTCACTTGACACCTACACGCCACAAGCACATGGTTAGGGACAACTTGGTTTAGCCGCTTAGACCAGGATTTTATTCCTTTAGGCCCTCCTATCCACTGATGCTCAAAGCCTTGGGATCCTTTTTATTTGCCCTTGCCTTTTGGTTTTAAGGGTTATTGGCTTTTTGCTCTTGCCTCTTGGTTTTAAGAGCTTTTGGCTTTTTCTGCTTGCTTTTTCTTTTTCTTTCTATATATTTTTTTTTTGCCTTTTTTTTTATTTTTTTTTTCTGCAAGCTTTGTTCTTTGCTGCTTTTTCTTGCTTCAAGAATCATTTTTATGATTTTTCAGATTATCAAATAACATGTCTCCTAGTCATCATTCTTTCAAGAGCCAACATATTTAACATTCTTAAACAACAACTTCAAAAGACATATGCACTGTTCAAGCATACATTCAGAAAACAAGAAGCATTGTCACCACATCAATATAATTAAACTAAGTTCAAGGATAAATTCAAAACTCATGTACTTCTTGTTCTTTTGATTTAAAACATTTTTTTTAAAAGAGGTGATGGATTCATAGGACATTTATAACTTTAAGACATAGTTACTACTACTAATGATCATGTAATGAAGACACAAACATAGATAAGCACATAACATAGAAAATGAAAAACAGAGAAAGTAAGAACAAGGAATGAGTCCACCTTAGTGATGTCCTTGAGCTCTTCTATGTCTCTTCCTTGCCTTTGTTGCTCCTCCTTCAATGCTATTAGATCTTCTCTGATTTCATGAAGGATGATGGAGTGCTCTTGATGTTCCACCCTTAGTTGCTTCCAATAATTGTGTGGAAGAAAATGTATCCCTTGAGGTATCTCAGGGATCTCTTGATTTGCAGTCAAATGTTCTACCACTGAGCTATAGACCCTTGATGGAAGATTTTGTCTTCCCTTTCCTCTTTCTAGAGGTTTCTCTGGCCTTAGGTGTCATCAATGGTTATGGAAAAAACAAAAAAGCTATGCTTTTACCACACCAAACTTAGAATGTTGCTCGCCCTCGAGCAAAAGAAGAAAGGATAGAAGAATAAGAAGAAGATATGGAGGAGATGGAGGGAGATGTGTATTCGGCCATATGGGTGGGATTGGGTGGGAAAGAGATGTTGAATTTTGAAGGAAGGTGGGTGTTTGGATGTGAGTGGTAAAGAGTTAATAGGGAAGAGTGTTTATTGGGAATAGAGGATGATTGAGAAGAGAGAAGAGAGTGAGTGGAGGTAGGTGGGGATCCTGTGGGGTTCACAGATCCTGAGGTGATCCTGTGAGGTCCACAGATCTTGAGGTGTCAAGGCATTTACATCCCTGCACCAATTTAGGCATGCAAAATGCCCTTGCACACAACTCTGGGCGTTCAGCGCCAGGTTGGTGCCCATTTTGGGCGTTTAATGCCCATTTGCTGCCATTTCTGGTGTTGAACGCCAGAACCATGCTTGTTCTGGCGGTTCAGCGCCAGGATGCTCCCATTCTGGGCGTTCAGCGCCAGAACTATGCTCTGTTCTGGCGTTTGAACGCCAGACAGATGCTCCTCCAGGGTGTGATTTTTCTTCTGCTGTTTTTGATTCCGTTTTTGAATTTTTTTGTTTATTTTGTGACTCCACATGATCATGAACCTAAGAAAACATGAAAAACAATAAAAATAAGAATTAGATAAACATTGGGTTGCCTCCCAACAAGCGCTTCTTTAATGTCAATAGCTTGACAGTGGGCTCTCATGGAGCCTCACAAATGTGCAGAGCTTTGTTGAGGCTCTCCAACACCAAACTTAGAGTTTGGATATGGGATTTCAACACCAAACTTAGAGTTTGGTTGTGGCCTCCCAACACCAAACTTAGAGTTTGACTGTGGGGGCTCTGGTTGACTCTTCTTGGAGAGAAGCTTTTCCTACTTCCTCTCCATGGTTGCAGAGGGAGATCCTTGAGTTTTGAATACAAGGGAGTTCTCATTCCATTGAAGGACTATTTCACCTCTGTCAACATCAATCACAGCTCTTGCTGTGGCCAGGAAAGGTCTTCCTAGGATGATGGATTCATCCTCTTTCTTTCCAGTATCCAGGACTATGAAATCAGCAGGGATGTAAAGGCCCTCAACCTTTACTAATACATCTTCTACTTGTCCATAAGCCTGTTTTCTTGAGCTGTCTTCCATCTCTAGTGAGATTTTAGCAGCTTGCACCCCATAGATTCCCAGTTTCTCTATTACAGAGAGGGGCATGAGGTTTATTCCTGAACCAAGGTCACACCGAGCCTTAAAGATCATGGTGCCTATGGTACAGGGTATTATGAACTTTCCAGGATCCTGTCTCTTCTGAGGCAATGTCAGTTGATCCAGATCACTTAGTTCATTGATGAACAAGGGAGGTTCAACTTCCCAAGCATCAATGCCAAACAATTTGGCGTTCAGCTTCATGATTGCACCAAGAAACTTGGCAGTTTGCTCTTCAGTGACATCCTCATTCTCTTCAGAAGAGGAATACTCATCAGAGCTCATGAAGGGCATAAGGAGGTTCAATGGAATCTCTATGGTCTCTAGATGAGCCTCAGAGTCCTTTGGTTCCTCAGAGGGAAGCTCCTTATTGATCACTGGACGTCCCAGGAGGTCTTCCTCCTTGGGATTCACGTCCTCTCATCTCCTCACAGGTTCGGCCATGGCGCTTATGTCAATGGCCTTGCACTCTCCTTTTGGGTTCTCTTCTGTATTGCTTGGGAGAGTACTAGGAGGGATTTCAGTGATCCTTTTACTCAGCTGGCCCACTTGTGCTTCCAGATTTCTAATGGAAGACCTTGTTTCATTCATGAAACTTACAGTGGCCTTAGATAGATCAGAGACTAGATTTGCTAAATTAGAAGCATTTTGTTCAGAGTTCTCTGTCTGTTGCTGAGTTGATGATGGAAAAGGCTTGCTATTGCTAAACCTGTTTCTTCCACCATTATTAAAGCCTTGTTGGGGCTTTTGATCCTTCCATGAGAAATTTGGATGATTTCTCCATGTTGAGTTATAGGTGTTTCCATAAGGTTCACCTAAGTAATTTACCTCTGCTATTGCAGGGTTCTCAGGATCATAGGCTTCTTCTTCAGAAGATGCCTCTTGAGTACTGTTGGATGCAGCTTGCATTCCATGCAGACTCTGAGAGATCATATTGACTTGCTGAGTCAATATTTTATTCTGAGCCAATATGGCATTCAGAGTATCAACCTCAAGAACTCCCTTCTTCATAGGCGTCCCATTACTCACAGGATTCCTTTCAGAAGTGTACATGAACTGGTTATTAGCAACCATGTCAATGAGTTCTTGAGCTTCTGCAGGCGTTTTCTTTAGGTGAATGGATCCACCTGCAGAAGTGTCCAGTGACATCTTTGATAGCTCAGATAAACCATCATAGAATATATCCAGGATGGTCCATTCTAAAAGCATGTCAGAAGGACACTTTTTGGTCAACTATTTGTATCTTTCCCAAGCTTCATAGAGGGATTCACCTTCTTTCTGTCTGAAGGTTTGAACATCAGCTCTAAGCTTGCTCAGCTTTTGAGGAGGAAAGTACTTGGCTAAGAAAGCCGTGACCAGCTTATCCCAAGAGTTCAGGCTGTCTTTGGGTTGAGAATCCAACCATAATCTAGCTCTGTTTCTTACAGCAAAAGGGAAAAGCATGAGCCTGTAGACTTCAGGATCTACTCCATTAGTCTTAACAGTATCACATATCTGCAAGAATTCAGTTAAGAACTGAAAAGGATCTTTAGATGGAAGTCCATGAAACTTGCAGTTCTGCTGCATCAGAGAAACTAATTGAGGTTTCAGCTCAAAATTTGTTTGCTCCAATGGCAGGAATGGAGATGCTTCTTCCATGTAAATTGGAATTAGGTGCAGTGAAGTCACCAAGCATCTTCCTTATATTATTATTATTTTCGGCTGCCATCTCCTTTTCCTATTTGAAAATTTCTGAAAGGTTATCTCTGGATTGTTGTATTTTAGCTTCTCTTAATTTTTTTCTTCAGAGTCCTTTCAGGTTCTGGATCTGCTTTAACAAGAATGTTCTTGTCCTTGCTCCTGCTCATATGACAAAGAAGAGGGCGCACAAAAATAATAATAATAATATGGGTCCTTTATACCACAGTATAGGGATCCCTTTGTGAGTGGAAGAAAAGAGGGGGAGACAAAGAATGTAATGTAATGGAAGAAACACATCTGTGAGGAGGGTTGAGATGCGAGATGAGATGTTAGGATATGAATGAATAAATAGAAAAAAATGGGAGAGAGGGAATTTTCGAAAATATTTTTGAAAAAGAGTTAGTGATTTTCGAAAATGGTTTTTGAAAAATGTTAGTAATTTTCGAAATTTTTTTTTTAAAATAAAAAATAAAAATAAAAATAATTAGTTAATTAAAAAGAAAATTTTGAAAAAGAGGAAAGATATTTTCTAAAATTAGAGAGAGAGAGTTAGTTAGGTAGTTTTGAAAAAGTTAAGAAACAAACAAAAAGTTAGTTAGTTAGTTGAAACAAATTTTGAAAAGATAAGAGGTTAGGAAGTTAGAGAAGATATTTTGAAATCAAATTTTGAAAAAGATAAGATAAGAAGATATTTTTGAAAAGATATGATTGAAGTTAGTTTTGAAAAAGATTTGATTTTTAAAATCTCAATTAATGACTTGATTCATAAGAAATCACAAGATATGATTCTAGAACTTAAAGTTTGAATCTTTCTTAACAAGCAAGTAACAAACTTCAAATTTTTGAATCAAAACATTAATTGTTTATGTTATTTTCGAAAATTTGATTAAAAATAAGAAAAAGATTTTTGAAAAATATTTTTGAAGTTTTCGAAAATAACTAAGAAATTTGAAAAAGATTTGATTTTTGAAAAAGATTTTGGAAAAGATAAGATTTTCAAATTGAAAATTTGATTTGACTCATGAAAGCAACTTGATTTTAAAAATTTTTGAAAAAGTCAATCCAAATTTTCGAATTTGATGAGAGAAAAAGGGAAAGATATTTTTTTTTATTTTTGAATTTTTATGATGCAAAAGAAAAACACAAAAAGGATGCAATGCATGAAATTTTTAGATCAAAACAATGAATGCATGCAAGAATGCTATGAATGTCAAGATGAACACCAAGAACACTTTGAATGTCATGATGAACATCAAGAACATATTTTTGAAAAAATTTTTAATGCAAAGAAAACATGCAAGACACCAAACTTAGAATTCTTTAATGCTTAGACACTAAGAATTCAAGAATGCATATGATAAACATGAAAAGACACAAAACAAAAAATCATCAAGATCAAACAAGAAGACTTACCAAGAACAACTTGAAGATCATGAAGAACACTATGAATGCATGATATTTTCGAAAAATGCAAGATGCATATGCAAGTGACACCAAACTTATGATATGACTCAAGACTTAAACAAGAAACATGAAATATTTTTTATTTTTGTGATTTTCTAATTTTTTTGGATTTTTATTTTATATTTTTCGAAAAATTCTTTTGAAAAAGAAAATTAAGGATTCCAAAATATTTAATATGAATTCCAGGAATCTTATGCTCTAAAGCTCCAATCAAAGGGTCAGGCATGGCTTAATAGCCAGCCAAGCTTTAGCATATAATTACATGGACTGGAGTGATTAGTTGAATACCAATCCCAAAGCAGTTTGGGTATGGCTTTACAGCCAGATAGGATTCAACATGTTTCATGAAACACTAGAATTCATTCTTAAAAATCTTGAAGCCATAGAATAATTTATTTTTGAAAACATTATTTTTATTATTTTATTTTATTTTATTTTTTTTTTAAAACAAAAGAAAAATTTTTGAAAGATTTTTGAGAAAATTTTGAAAACAAAACAAAAAGCAAATTACCTAATCTGAGCAACAAGATGAACCGTCAGTTGTCCAAACTCGAACAATCCCCGGCAACGGCGCCAAAAACTTGGTGCTGTTGCCGGATCAAAAGGGAATCTGGCACTGATGTTAACGGACCAAAAGCTTGCCGAAGACTCAAACAATCCCCGGCAACGGCGCCAAAAACTTGGTGCAAGAAATTGTGATCTCCAGGCTCGAACAAATCCTGGTAATGGCTTCCAAAGCTTGGTGCTCTGATCTTAATTCATAATTGTCACAACTTCGATACAACTAACCAGCAAGTGCACTGGGTCGTCCAAGTAATACCTTACGTGAGTAAGGGTCGAATCCCACGGAGATTGTTGGTATGAAGCAAGCTATGGTCACCTTGTAAATCTCAGTCAGGCAGATATAAAGTGATAATGGTGTTTTCGAATTTAATATAATAAAATAGGGATAGAAATACTTATGTAATTCATTGGTAGGAATTTCAAATAAGCGAATGGAGATGCTTTCGTTCCTCTGAACCTCTGCTTTCCTGCTATCTTCATCCAATCAGTCTTACTCCTTTCCATGGCTGGCTTTATGCAAGGGCATCACCGTTGTCAGTGGCTACATCCCCTCCTCTCAGTGAATAATATGCTCACGCACCCTGTCACGGCACGGCTATTCATCTGTCGGTTCCCGATCATGCTGGAATAGGATTCACCCTCCTTTTGCGTCTGTCACTAACGCCCAGCACTCGCGAGTTTGAAGCTCGTCACAGTCATTCAATCATTGAATCCTACTCAGAATACCACAGACAAGGTTTAGACTTTCCGGATTCTCTTGAATGCCGCCATCATTCTAGCTTACGCCACGAAGATTCTGGTTAGGAGATCTAAGAGATATTCATTCTAGCTTAATTCATGTAGAACAGAAGTGTTTGTCAGGCACGTGTTCATAAGGGGGAAGGATGATGAGCGTCACACATAATCATCACCTTCATCACGTACTTGGGTGCGAATGGATATCTTAGAAGAGAAATAAGAAGAATTGAATAGAAAACAGTAGTACTTTGCATTAATCTTTGAGGAACAGCAGAGCTCCACACCTTAATCTATGGAGTGTAGAAACTCTACCGTTAAAAATACATAAGTGAAAGGTCCAGGCATGGCCTAGAGGCCAGCCCCTCTGATCTAAGAACCAGGCGTCCAAAGATGTCCAAAATACAATAGTAAGAGGTCCTATTTATAATAAACTAGCTACTAGGGTTTACATGAGTGAGTATTTGATGTATAAATCCACTTCCGGGGCCCACTTGGTGTGTGTTTGGGCTGAGCTTAAGTGTTTCATGCATTGCATCTTTTTAGTGTTTTTCTCTTGCATCATAAAAATTCAAAAATAAAAAAAAAAATATCTTTCCTATTTTCTCTCATCAAATTCGAAAATTTGGAGTTGACTTTTTCAAAAATTTTTAAAATCAAGTTGTTTCTCATGAGTCAAATCAAATTTTCAATTTGAAAATCTTATCTTTTTCAAAATCTTTTTCAAAAATCAAATCTTTTTCAAAATTCTTAGTTATTTTCGAAAATTTCAAAAATATTTTTCAAAAATCTTTTTCTTATTTTTATAAAAATTTTTTCGAAAATAACTTAATCAATTAATGTTTTGATTCAAAAATTTGAAGTTTGTTACTTGCTTGTTAAGAAAGATTCAAACTTTAAGTTCTAGAATCATATCTTGTGATTTCTTATGAATCAAGTCATTAATTGTGATTTTAAAAATCAAATCTTTTTCAAAACTAATTTCTATCATATCTTTTCAAAAATATCTTCTCATCTTATCTTTTTCAAAAATATCTTTTCAAAATATCTTTTCTAACCTCCTAACTTCTTATCTTTTTCAAAATTTGTTTCAACTAACTAACTAACTTTTTGTTTGTTTCTTAACTTTTTCAAAACTACCTAACTAACTCTCTCTCTCTCTATTTTCGAAAATATCTTCCCCCTTTTTCAAAATTTCTTTTTAATTAACTAATTATTTTTAATTTTTATTTTTGATTTCAAAAAAAATTTCGAAAAAAATTTACTAAACATTTTTCAAAAAAAACTATTTTCAAAAATCATTAACTCCTTTTCAAAATAATTTTCAAAAATTATACCTCCCCCATCCTATTCTATTTATTCATTCATTTCCTAACATCTCATCTCACATCTCTTCCATTCGTACAGTTGCATTTCTTCCTTTACATCACATTCTTTGTCTCCCCCTTCTCTTCCACTCACAAAGGGATCCCTATACTGTGGTATAGAGGATCTCTATTATTATTATCATTTTTCTGGCCATTCTTCCTTGTCATATGAGCAGGAGCAAGGATAAGAACATTCTTGTGGAAGCAGATCCAGAACCTGAAAGGACTCTGAAGAGAAAATTAAGAGAAGCTAAAATACAACAATCCAGAGATAACCTTTCAGAAATTTTCGAACAGGCAGAGGAAATGGCAGCCGAAAATAATAATAATCCAAGGAGGATGCTTGGTGACTTTACTGCACCTAATTCCAATTTACATGGAAGAAGCATCTCAATTCCTGCCATTGGAGCAAACAACTTTGAGCTGAAACCTCAATTAGTTTCTCTGATGCAGCAGAACTGCAAGTTTCATGGACTTCCATCTGAAGATCCTTTTCAGTTCTTAACTGAATTCTTGCAGATAAGTGATACTGTTAAGACTAATGGAGTAGATCCTGAAGTCTACAGGCTCATGCTTTTCCCTTTTGCTATAAGAGACAGAGCTAGATTATGGTTGGATTCTCAACCTAAAGACAGCCTGAACTCTTGGGATAAGCTGGTCACGGCTTTCTTAGCCAAGTACTTTCCTCCTCAAAAGCTGAGCAAGCTTAGAGCTGATGTTTAAACCTTCAGACAGAAAGAAGGTGAATCTCTCTATGAAGCTTGGGAAAGATACAAACAGTTGACCAAAAAGTGTCCCTCTGACATGCTTTCGGAATGGACCATCCTGGATATATTCTATGATGGTTTATCTGAGCTATCAAAGATGTCACTGGACACTTCTGCAGGTGGATCCATTCACCTAAAGAAAACGCCTGCAGAAGCTCAAGAACTCATTGACATGGTTGCTAATAACCAGTTCATGTACACTTCTGAAAGGAATCCTGTGAATAATGGGACGCCTATGAAGAAGGGAGTTCTTGAAGTTGATACTCTGAATGCCATATTGGCTCAGAATAAAATATTGACTCAGCAAGTCAATATGATCTCTCAGAGTCTGAATAGAATGCAAGCTGCATCCAACAGTACTCAAGAGGCATCTTCTGAAGAAGAAGCCTATGATCCTGAGAACCCTGCAATAGTAGAGGTAAATTACTTAGGTGAACCTTATGGAAACACCTATAACTCAACATGGAGAAATCATCCAAATTTCTCATGGAAGGATCAAAAGCCCCAACAAGGCTTTAATAATGGTGGAAGAAACAGGTTTAGCAATAGCAAACCTTTTCCATCATCAACTCAGCAACAGACAGAGAACTCTGAACAAAATGCTTCTAATTTAGCAAATCTAGTCTCTGATCTATCTAAGGCCACTGTAAGTTTCATGAATGAAACAAGGTCTTCCATTAGAAATTTGGAAGCACAAGTGGGCCAGCTGAGTAAAAGGATCACTGAAATCCCTCCAAGTACTCTCCCAAACAATACAGAAGAGAACCCAAAAGGAGAGTGCAAGGCCATTGACATAAGCGCCATGGCCGAACCTGTGAGGAGAGGAGAGGACGTGAATCCCAAGGAGGAAGACCTCCTGGGACGTCCAGTGATCAATAAGGAGCTTCCCTCTGGGGAACCAAAGGACTCTGAGGCTCATCTAGAGACCATAGAGCTTCCATTGAACCTCCTTATGCCCTTCATGAGCTCTGATGAGTATTCCTCTTCTGAAGAGAATGAGGATGTCACTGAAGAGCAAACTGCCAAGTTTCTTGGTGCAATCATGAAGCTGAATGCCAAATTGTTTGGCATTGATGCTTGGGAAGTTGAACCTCCCTTGTTCATCAATGAACTAAGTGATCTGGATCAACTGACATTGCCTCAGAAGAGACAGGATCCTGGAAAGTTCATAATACCCTGTACCATAGGCACCATGACCTTTAAGGCTCTGTGTGACCTTGGTTCAGGAATAAACCTCATGCCCCTCTCTGTAATAGAGAAACTGGGAATCTATGGGGTGCAAGCTGCTAAAATCTCACTAGAGATGGCAGACAGCTCAAGAAGACAGACTTATGGACAAATAGAAGATGTATTAGTAAAGATTGAGGGCCTTTACATACCTACTGATTTCATAGTCCTGGATACTGGAAAGGAAGAGGATGAATCTATCATCCTAGGAAGACCTTTCCTGGCCATAGCAAGAGCTGTGATTGATGTTGACAGAGGTGAAATATTCCTTCAATGGAATGAGAACTCCCTTGTAATCAAAACTCAAGGATCTCCCTCTGCAACCATGGGGAGGAAGCAGGAAAAGCTTCTCTCCAAGCAGAATCAACCAGAGCCCCCACAGTCAAACTCTAAGTTTGGTGTTGGGAGGCCACAACCAAACTCTAAGTTTGGTGTTGAACTCCCATATCCAAACTCTAAGTTTGGTGTTGGAGAGTCTCAACAAAGCTCTGCACGTCTGTGAGGCTCCATGAGAAGCCCACTGTCAAGCTATTGACATTAAAGAAGCGCTTGTTGGGAGGCAACCCAATGTTTATCTAATTCTTATTTTTCATGTTTTCTTAGGTTCATGATCATGTGGAGTCACAAAATAAACAAAAAATTCAAAAACGGAATAAAAAACAGCAGAAGAAAAATCACACCCTGGAGGAGCATCTATCTGGCGTTCAAACGCCAAAACAGAGCATAGTTCTGGCGCTGAACGCCCAGAATGGGAGCATCCTGGCGCTGAACGCCCAGAACAAGCATGGTTCTGGCGTTCAACGCCAGAAATGGCACACATATGGGCGTTGAACGCCCAAAATGGCCACCAACCTGGCGCTGAACGCCCAGAGTTGGGTACAAAGGCATTTTTACATGCCTAATGGGTGCAGGGATGTAAATCCTTGAACACCTCAGGATCTGTGGACCCCACAGGATCCACTCAGGATCTGTGGACCCCACAGGATCCACTCAGGATCTGTGGACCCCACAGGATCCCCACCTACCTCCACTCACTTCTTCTCACCACTCTCTTTCACACAACCCCATAAACACTCTTCCCTAAAAACCCCTCACCAATCACATCAATCTCTCTTCCCCACTAAACCTTCACCACTCACATCCACCCACTCTTCCCAATAAACCTACCTCATAAACTCCACCTACCTTCAAAATTCAAAACCAATTTCCCACCCAAACCCACCCATATGGCCGAAACCTCCCCCCTTCCCTTTCCTATATAAAGCCCCCCATTCTTCTTCAAATTCACACAACACACCCCTCTACACTCCTCTTGGCCGAAACCACATCTCCCTCTCCCTCTCCATATTTCTTCTTCTTCTTCTTCTTCTATTCTTTTGTTTATTGCTCGAGGGCGAGCAATATTCTAAGTTTGGTGTGGTAAAAGCATAGCTTTTTTGTTTTTCCATTACCATTGATGGCATCTAAGACCGGAGAATCCTCTAGAAGAGGGAAAGGGAAGACAAAAGCTTCCACATCCGAGTCATGGGAGATGGAAAGGTTCATCTCCAAAGCCCATCAAGACCACTTCTATGATGTTGTGGCCAAGAAAAAGGTGATCCCTGAGGTCCCTTTTGAACTCAAAAGAAATGAGTATCCGGAGATCCGACATGAAATTCAAAGAAGAGGTTGGGAAGTTCTAACAAATCCCATCCAACAAGTCGGCATCTTAATGGTTCAAGAGTTCTATGCCAATGCATGGATCACCAAGAACCATGATCAAAGTAAGAACCCGGATCCAAAGAACTATGTTACAATGGTTCGGGGGAAATACTTAGATTTTAGTCCGGAAAATGTGAGGTTGGCGTTCAACTTGCCATACATGGAAGAGAACGCACGCCCCTACACAAGGATAGTCAACTTTGATCAAAGGTTGGACCAAGTCCTTATGGACATATGTGTAGAAGGAGCTCAATGGAAGATTGACTCCAAAGGCAAGCCGGTTCAACTAAGAAGATTGGACCTCAAGCCTATAGCTAGAGGATGGTTGGAGTTTATTCAATGCTCAATCATTCCCACTAGCAACCGGTCTGAAGTTACCATAGACCGGGCCATCATGATCCATAGCATCATGATTGGAGAAGAGGTGGAAGTTCATGAGATTATACCTCAAGAACTTTACAAGGTGGCTGACAAGTCTTCCACTATGGCAAGGTTAGCCTTTCCTCACCTCATTTGCCACCTATGCAATTCAGCTGGGATTGACATAGAGGGAGATATCCTCATTAAAGAGGAAAAGCCCATCACTAAGAAAAATATGGAGCAAGCAAGAGAGCCCATTCATGGAGCTCAAGAGGCGTATGAAGCTCATCACCATGAGATTCCGGAAATGCCTCAAATGCACTTTCCTCCACAAAACTATTGGGAGCAAATCAACACCTCCCTAGGAGAATTGAGTTCCAATATGGGACAACTAAGGGTGGAACATCAAGAGCACTCCATCATGCTTCATGAAATAAGAGAAGATCAAAAAGCAATGAGGGAGGAGCAACAAAGACAAGGAAGAGACATAGAAGAGCTCAAGGACATCATTGGTTCCTCAAGAAGGAAACACCACCATCACTAAGGTGGATTCATTCCTTGTTCTTACTTTCTCTGTTTTTCGTTTTCTATGTTATGTGCTTATCTATGTTTGTGTCTTCATTACATGATCATTAATAGTTAGTAACTTTGTCTTAAAGTTATGAATGTCCTATGAATCCATCACCTCTCTTAAATGAAAAATGTTTTAATTCAAAAGAACAAGAAGTACATGAGTTTCGAATTTATCCTTGAACTTAGTTTAATTATATTGATGTGGTGACAATGCTTCTTGTTTTCTGAATGTATGCTTGAACAGTGCATATGTCTTTTGAAGTTGTTGATTAAGAATGTTAAATATGTTGGCTCTTGAAAGAATGATGACTAGGAAACATGTTATTTGATAATCTGAAAAATCATAAAAATGATTCTTGAAGCAAGAAAAAGCAGCAAAGAACAAAGCTTGCAGAAAAAAAAATAGAAAAAAAAATTAGAAAGAAAAAGAAAAAGCAAGCAGAAAAAGCCAATAACCCTTAAAACCAAAAGGCAAGGGCAAATAAAAAGGATCCCAAGGCTTTGAGCATCAGTGGATAGGAGGGCCTAAAGGAATAAAATCCTGGTCTAAGCGGCTAAACCAAGCTGTCCCTAACCATGTGCTTGTGGCGTGTAGGTGTCAAGTGAAAACTTGAGACTGAGCGGTTAAAGTCAAGGTCCAAAGCAAAAACAAAGAGTGTGCTTAAGAACCCTGGACACCTCTAATTGGGGACTTTAGCAAAGCTGAGTCACAATCTGAAAAGGTTCACCCAATTATGTGTCTATGGCATTTATGTATCCGGTGGTAATACTGGAAAACAAAGTGCTTAGGGCCACGGCCAAGACTCATAAAGAAGCTGTGTTCAAGAATCATCATACTGAACTAGGAGAGTCAATAACACTATTCAAAATCTAAAGTTCCTATAGATGCCAATCATTCTAAACTTCAATGGATAAAGTGAGATGCCAAAACTATTCAAGAGGCAAAAAGCTATAAGTCCCGCTCATATGATTGAAACTATGTTTCATTGATAGTTTGGAATTTATAGTATATTCTCTTCTTTTTATCCTATTTGATTTTCAGTTGCTTGGGGACAAGCAACAATTTAAGTTTGGTGTTGTGATGAGCGGATAATTTATACGCTTTTTGGCATTGTTTTTAGTATGTTTTTAGTAGGATCTAGTTACTTTTAGGGATGTTTTCATTAGTTTTTATGTTAAATTCACATTTCTGGACTTTACTATGAGTTTTTGTGTTTTTCTGTGATTTCAGGTATTTTCTGGCTGAAATTGAGGGACTTGAGCAAAAATCAGATTCAGAGGTTGAAGAAGGACTGCTGATGCTGTTGGATTCTGACCTCCCTGCACTCAAAGTGGATTTTCTGGAGCTACAGAACTCGACATGGCACGCTTCCAATTGCGTTGGAAAGTAGACATCCAGGGCTTTCCAGCAATATATAATAGTCCATACTTTGGCCAAGAATTGACGACGTAAACTGGCGTTCAACGCCAGCCTTCTGCCCAAATCTGGCGTCCAGCGCCAGAAAAGGATCCAAAACCAGAGTTGAACGCCCAAACTGGCACAGAAACTGGCGTTCAACTCCACAAATGGCCTCTGCACGTGCAACACTTAAGCTCAGCCCAAACACACACCAAGTGGGCCCCGGAAGTGGATTTATACATCAAATACTTACTTATGTAAACCCTAGTAGCTAGTTTATTATAAATAGGACCTCTTACTATTGTATTAGGCATCTTTGGTCTCAGTTTTATTCCGAAATTGTGATCTCCAGGCTCGAACTATTCCTGGCACGTGAGCAACTTGGTGCTCTGATCTCAATACATAGTTGTCACAACTTCGATACAACTAACCAGCAAGTGCACTGGGTCGTCCAAGTAATACCTTACGTGAGTAAGGGTCGAATCCCATGGAGATTGTTGGTATGAAGCAAGCTATGGTCACCTTGCAAATCTCAGTCAGGCGGATTTAAACATGATACTTTATTAGATTAAAATAAACAATAAAAGGGATAGAGATACTTATGTGGATTCATTGGCAGGGATTTAAGATAAGCGAATGGAGATGCTTTTCGTTCCTCTGAACCTCTGCTTTCCTGCTATCTTCATCCAATCAGTCTTACTCCTTTCCATGGCTGGCTTTATGTGATACATCACCACTGTCAATGGCTACTTTCGGTCATCTCACGGGAAAATGATCCAATGCCCTGTCACGGCACGGCTAATCGTCTGGAGGCATCACCCTTGTCAATGGCTTCATCTTATCCTCTCAGTGAATAATCTGCTCACGCACCCTGTCACGGCACGGCTATTTATCTGTCGGTTCTCGATCATGCTGGAATAGGATTTACTATCCTTTTGCGTCTGTCACTAACGCCCTGCAATTGCGAGTTCGGAGCTCGTCACAGTCATTCAATCATTGAATCCTACTCGGAATACCACAGACAAGGTTTAGACCTTCCGGATTCTCTTGAATGCCGCCATCATTCTAGCTTACGCCACGAAGATTCTGGTTAGGAGATCTAAGAGATACTCATTCTAGCTTAATTCATGTAGAACGGAAGTGTTTGTCAGGCACGCGTTCATAGGGGAGATGGTGATGAGCGTCACACATAATCATCACCTTCATCACGTTCTTGGGTGCGAATGGATATCTTAGAAGCGAAATAAGAAGAATTGAATAGAAAACAATAGTACTTTGCATTAATCTTTGAGGAACAGCAGAGCTCCACACCTTAATCTATGGAGTGTAGAAACTCTACCGTATGAAAATCCATAAGTGAAGGTCCAGGCATGGCCGAGATGGCCAGCCCCCTAAACGAGATCAATAGTCTCCTAAGATGAACAATGGATTAAAACTGAGACCAAAGATTAATGCAAAGTACTACTGTTTTCTATTCAATTCTTCTATTCAACGGCGCCAAAAACTTGGTGCACGAAATTGTAATCTCCAGGCTCAAACAAATCCTGATAATGGCTCCAAAGCTTGGTGCTCTGATCTTAATTCATAATTGTCACAACTTCGATACAACTAACCAGCAAGTGCACTGGGTCGTCCAAGTAATACCTTACGTGAGTAAGGGTCGAATCCCACGGAGATTGTTGGTATGAAGCAAGCTATGGTCACCTTGTAAATCTCAGTCAGGCAGATATAAAGTGATAATGGTGTTTTCGAATATTATATAATAAAATAGGGATAGAGATACTTATGTAAATCATTGGTAGGAATTTCAGATAAGCGAATGGAGATGCTTTTCGTTCCTCTGAACTTCTGCTTTCCTGCTATCTTCATCCAATCAGTCTTACTCCTTTCCATGGCTGGCTTTATGCAAGGGCATCACCGTTATCAGTGGCTACATCCCCTCCTCTCAGTGAATAATATGCTCACACACCCTGTCACGGCACGGCTATTCATCTGTCGGTTCCCGATCATGCTGAAATAGGATTCACCCTCCTTTTGCATCTGTCACTAACGCCCAGCACTCGCGAGTTTGAAGCTCGTCACAGTCATTCAATCCTTGAATCCTACTCAGAATACCACAGACAAGGTTTAGACCTTCCGGATTCTCTTGAATGCCGCCATCATTCTAGCTTACACCACGAAGATTCTGGTTAGGAGATCTAAGAGATACTCATTCTAGCTTAATTCATGTAGAACAGAAGTGTTTGTCAGGCACGCGTTCATAAGGGAGAAGGATGATGAGCGTCACACATAATCATCACCTTCATCACGTTCTTGGGTGCGAATGGATATCTTAGAAGAGAAATAAGAAGAATTGAATAGAAAACAGTAGTACTTTGCATTAATCTTTGAGGAACAGCAAAGCTCCACACCTTAATCTATGGAGTGTAGAAACTCTACCGTTAAAAATACATAAGTGAAGGTTCAGGCATGGCCGAGATGGCCAGCCCCCTAAAACGTGATCAATAGTCTCCTAAGATGAATAATGGATTAAAACTGAGACCAAAGATGTCTAATACAATAGTAAGAGGTCCTATTTATAATAAACTAGCTACTAGGGTTTACATGAGTAAATATTTGATGTATAAATCCACTTTTGGGGCCCACTTTGGTGTGTGTTTGGGCTGAGCTTAAGTGTTGCACGTGCAGAGGCCAATTGTGGAGTTGAACGCCAGTTTTTGTGCCAGTTTGGGCGTTCAACTCTGGTTTTGGATCCTTTTCTGGCGCTGGACGCCAGATTTGGGTAGAAAGCTGGCGTTGAACGCCAGTTTACGACGTCAATTCTTGGCCAAAGTATGGACTATTATATATTGCTGGAAAGCCCTGGATGTCCACTTTCCAACGCAATTAGAAGCGCGCCATTTCGATATCTGTAGCTCCAGAAAATCCACTTTGAGTGCAGGGAGGTCAGAACCCAACAGCATCAGCAGTCCTTTTTCAACCTCTGAATCTGATTTCTGCTCAAGTCCCTCAATTTCAGCCAGAAAATACCTGAAATCACAGAAAAACACACAAACTCATAGTAAAGTCCAGAAATGTGAATTTAACACAAAATCTATTAAAAACATCCCTAAAAGTAACTAGATCCTACTAAAAACATACTAAAAACAATGTCAAAAAGCGTATAAATTATCCGCTCATCATTCATCAATGTGGCTAGCCATCTTCAATCGCTTAGAAGGTGGCGGATTGATGGATGGCTTGGGAGCTCACGCTTTGGTGGGTGTTTTTCTAGAGGCTTTTTCCTTTCCTTTCGTGGTCCTCATCTTGAAAAAGAAGGAAAAGAAGAAATATTAAGTTTAGAGAGAAACACACCGAAAGTAAGAAAATGCACGCGAAAAATAATGCCAACTAAAAGTAAGGTATCTCAAATACATGATAGCTACAATATGTAAGTGAAAGATCAACTGAAGCATTGAGGCATATCACTAACATAAGCATAAGGCATGAAAAGAGCACATCCAAGCATCGATATCGACAATCAGGAACATATGCACAAATAGTGATGATAAGAGAAGAGGAGTAACTCACAAAAACTCAAAGACAATGAGGCACAAAAAGAATAATATGGAGTTAAATCACTAATTCATGCATGATGTTACAAGAATAGCAAGCCATAAACAATAAGAATTCGCCATGAAAAATAGTATAGTAATGCACAAGAAATGCAAGTGTTGTGAAAAAGTAGCAAAGAATTGCAAGAATAAAGCCGAAATTGAGGTAAAGTTTCATTGGTTCTTTTTCACAAACACTTGGTGTGCATATTTAGAATTAAGAAGCAACTTGACAAACCAAGTATATAACACCATCAAAATGAAAAGTAAACACCATAGCATGGTCAAACAAGACAAAACAAAGTAAGAAGCACCAAAACAATCCATTAAATTCACAAAAATTGAACGTGAGAATCCAACACCAATGTCATCATAACACTTAAGAAAATAAGAAAATGGAGCTAACTACAAATAGCAAAATTAAATTGCACTTAACAAAAACAAAGATAATTAAGTACCACAAGCAAAAGAAAATTAGAAGGCAAGAGAAGTTGAGAAGTAAAACCTTGACAAGAGGAAGAAGGAGAAATGGAGAAATGTAAGTGAGAAATGTTGAGAGAGGTGAGAAGAGGGGAGAGAAAGGGAAGATAAAAAATGGGGAGAAAGGAAGAAAGAAGAGGAAGAAGAAGAAGTAAAAGAGGAAGAAAGGAATAGGGAAGAGAGAAGAAGTAAGAAAGAAAGGAAGAGGAATGGAATGGGGAAGAAGAAACAGGGCAGTGCACCCTTCAATTGAATTCACAAATCGATGCATACGCGAACACGTGGGAAGCAGAAAAAAGGGAGTGATGCATACGCGTCAGTCACGCAAACGTGTGAGTGCTGATCGTGCCCTCCGCACAGTACCCGCATGGTCCCGGCACAACTTTCTGTCTAGACCATGCGGTCGCACAACCCAGCACAACAAAAGCACAAATTAGGATTTTCTAGACGACACATACGTGTTAGTAACGCATACGCGTGAAGAGGGTTGTGCGCATCACACCTTACCAGCAGGTTCTGGCACAACTCTCTGTCCAGGCCATGCTGTGGCATAGTCTCAGCACAATCAAATCACAGGGGTCACGCATACGCGTGGGTCACGCATACGCGTGGGTCACGCATACGCGTGAGAAGTAGTGATGCCAGACACACCAAATCCGCATGGTCCTGGCACAACTCACTGTCCAGGCCACAGTTCATGCATCAACAAAAATTAGGGTCCACGCGTATGCATGGGTCACTGATAAACCCTGATTTTGTGGTTCATATTGTGTTTAATTTAGTGGATTTTGTCAACTTTTTCCACATTTATTCAATAAAATAGCATCGATTGTGAATTTATCCTAAATTGTGTATAAGAGTAAAAACATACTTTTTAGGTCCTTAATTTGCAAATTTTAATTCTCTTTAATTCCATTCGATGCCTTGATATGTTTGTTTAGTAATTTCAGGCTTAGAAGGCAAAGATTGGATTGAAGAAGTGAAGAAAAAGCATACAAAATGGAGAATTCGTGAAGAAATGAGAATTTGGTGGAAATCATGTTCACGCGCACGCATGACCCACACGTATATGTGAGTAAGAGCATCTTCAAGCGACGCGTGCGCGTGACCCACGCGTACGCGTGACAGGCGTCACGTGACTTCCTTAAAGAAAATGTGGCTGGCAATTTCTGAGCTGCATCAGGCCTAAATCCAACTCATTTCTGAAGCTATTAGAGGCAAAATTCAAGATGGAACAAGGGAGAGCAATTAGGATGGTTTTACAAACATGCTTTTGGTTATATTCTAAAGAGATAATCTCTCTCTTCTCTATAGAATTAGGGTAGAATTAGGTTAATTGCATTTTAGATTTAGGTTTAATTTCTTGTCTTGATCTAGTTTCCTTTGCTTTTCCTTGTTCTATTGTTTTAATTTTCTTAGTTATTCTTGTAAATTTCTTACTTTGGTCACTTTTATGTTCATGAACTCTTGTTAGATCTTGATTTTTTTTAATGCAACTTTGATGTTTCTTTGCTTATTTTGGTCACCTTTATGTTCATGAACTCTTGTTAGATCTTGATTTTTTTAATGCTATTCCTTGAGAGACGACCCGAGGTTTAAATACTCTTAGTTTTTATTGGTTTTCTTAAGTGACAAACAAATTAAACTTTGATTGAGGGTTGTTCGTTGGTTTTGATCTATACTTGCAACATGATTAATTTTGTGAAAATTCCCAACCAATGATTTTCCTCTGTCAAGTTTTTGGCGCCATTGTCGGGGAATTGCAAATGTTTGCTTATTATTGGTTACTGTTAATATGTTAATATTATGAATAGTTTGATTTTTGGTTGGTTTGCATGTTTTTGCTAGTTGTAGGAGTATGTTTTCTTTCTTTCTTATTGGCTTTTGTTTTTATTTTCTCTTGCTATCATGAATTCTCACCCCTTTGGCTATGAGTTTGGTTGCAACTTTATTGTAGGAAATGAAAGCTTCAACGAGGAATCACATTATGGGAATGGATATCAAGTTAGGGAGGAGCCACATGCTTATGGGCAACCTTCATGGCAACAACCTCCTTCGATCTCTTATGGTTATGATCCCCTGATAAACCCCTATTTTATGATTCATCTTGTACTCAATTGAGTATTTTTATCAATTCTTCACCCACTTATTCATATGAATTGCATTTTTTTACTATTCCTTCCTTATTTTATGATATATGTGAAAACATGTTTCCTATTCTTTTAAAATATTAATTTTAATTATCCTTTATTACCATTCGATGCCGTGATCTATGTGTTAAGTATTTCCAGGCTTTATAGGGCAGGAATGGCTTAGAGGACAGAAAAGAAACATGCAAAAATGGAAGGAACGCACAAAATGGAGTTTTTGAAGAAATGGCAGCGACATGCACGCATGGACGACGCGGACGCGTGCCTCGCGCAGAACACAGGTGACGCGCACGCATGGACGACGCAAACGCGTGCCAAGCAAAAAGCACGAGCGACGCATACGCGTGACTGATGCGTACGCATGACAAGGAAAAACTCCAAATGACGCGCACGCGTGACGGAGGCCACGTGCAAAAAATTACAGAAGTTGCCCCCAGCGATTTCTGGGCCCTTTTTCGGTCCAAATCCAAGCCCAGAAACACAGAATAGAAGGTAGAGAATGGGGGAATCAATGGGCACAATTGATACAACATTCATAATTTACAATTTTAGGTTTTAGATGTAGTTCTTAGAGAGAGAGGTTCTCTCCTCTCTCTTAGGTTTTAGGATTTAGGATTTCTTTTAGGATTAGGATTTCTTCTTCACAATTTCAGGTTCAATGTTCTTTTAATTTATGTTCTCTTCTACTTTTATTTATTTTAGCATTCTAGTTTATCTACTTTTCCTATCGATCACTTTATGTTACTATTAGATTTATGGATTCTTATGTTTAATTTGATTAATACAATTTGAGGTATTTCAGATCTATGATTTGTTTCTTTCTATTTATTATATAAATAATTTAGATTTTTCCCCTTTTGGCTTTGGTAGAGTAATTGGTGACATTTAAGTTATCAAACTCAGCAGTTGATTGGAAATTGGGATTGCTGATTGATTTGGATCCTTCTAAAGCTAGTCTTTCCATAGAAGTTAACTAGGACTTGAGGAATCAAGTTAATTAGTCCACTTGACTTTCCTTTATTTAGTAAGGGTTAACTAGGTGGGAGCAATAACAATTCTCATCACACCTGATAAGGATAACTGGGATGGGATTTCTCGTTCTCATATCTTGCCAAGAGATTTTCTAATTATTAATTTATTTTTCTTGTCATTCAAAATTACTTATTCCCTATTTCAAAAACCCAAAAATATATAATTTTCCATAACCAATAATAAATCATACTTCCCTACAATTCCTTGAGAGACGACCCGAGGTTTAAATACTTCGGTTATTATTTTTATTGGATTTGCTTAAGTGACAACCAAAACTTTTGTACGAAAGGATTCTCTGTTAGTTTAGAAACTATACTTACAACGCAATTAATTTTATAAATTTCTTTACTGTCAAGAATCCGATCGTCATCCCCCCATAATGCACGCCAATATGAACCAATTCCTCAACATTGTTCCCCATCATACACACAAGCCCCCTCTTACCAAACACCTTCCTATAACCCACTTACATCATATTACCAACCTTGTATACCTCACCCTTGTGACTGAAAGAAAACCTATAGAACCACCCACATTCCAACATCAATACTCCCAAGAACCACCATTTTTACATACACCACCTCAATACTCCCACCAAGATGAACCACCTTCCTATTATGAACCTTTTCTCCCAAACAATGAGCCTTCCTCTCCACCTCAAACATTAATGAATGACATTCTCATTTTATATCTCCAAGAGAAAAGGGAGATTTATACTATTCTCCAAGAGGTAGTAATCCATTTAGTCTTCCAAAGCTTAGACACTCAAAGTACTCCCATGGCCACATGTGGAGAATCAATTGAAGAGCATTGTATGAAAGAGAAATTAGAAAATCCGGTGAAGAATTAGGAATGGGACTTTGTATTGGAACAATTGGAGGAAGCCAAGATTATTGAAGAAGAGGAAGAAGTTGTTGAAGATTTAGGAGATGTTAAATGCCCTTGGGAATCTAAATTTGTAGAGCCTTCTTCCGAGAAGTTTGAAATTGATGTTGAGGAGGGTAGTGCACAACCTCCAATACATGTTATGCATGAAGAATCAGAAGAATTGGAGCAAGAAATAAATCAGCCTATTGATGATGATCCCACATCAACATATGATCCTCTTGAGCTTGATAAATATTCTCCCTTTGAATTTGAGGTTGATGTTGAGATAGATTTCACATTGCCTCCGATTTATGATTTGAGCGATGGGAAAGAGTTTGAAGAATTTGGTGAGGAAGAGGTCGAATTTAAAAAGGCGTATTAAGTGGTTAAAGTCCCTCAAAAAAGAAGGACGGGAATGGAAATTTCTTTGTCAAGACGGTTGAAACCATTTCCTTCTAGGCCACCATCGATTCTGTCATTCAAGTGGGTAAAACCTTTATCTTTAAGCTTTCTTTTTCCTTCTAGGTTTGGTGGTGTTTGGATGACTGTTGGGATGTTTTGAATGCTTGGTTTGGTGCAAGAAATTGGAATATTTTGAAAAATAGAGCACGTTGTCATGCGTGCACATGCCCCACGTATACACGTAACCCCAAGATTTTGAGTGTGCTATGATTGTGCGTGCACTGTGCCATTGCACAGTCCTGACAGAGAGTTGTGCGCGTAGTGTGCGGGAACTGCGTGTCCAGCACAAATTCTTCCAATGCGTTTGTGTTACCTTCTATTTTCCCCTTATCATGCCTACGCCTGCCAGACGCGTACGCGTAGCACCCATTCTCCTATGTCACGCCTACACGTGAGCCACGCTTATGCGTGGGCACCCCTATCTCACAAACTCTTCTCTTCTTCTCTTCTCCCCATTTCTTTTCTTCTTTTCTCTTCTCCTCTCTTCTTCCCTTCCTTCAACCATCATCCACCACCACCAATAACCATTTACCACCATCTTCATTAGTTAGTTGGTTTGAATTTTTGTTCTAGCAGATTAGATTGTTAGTTTAGGTTATATCTTCATGCTAAGTGTTGGATTATTGATTTGTTTTGCTGATTGTGCTGAGATATTGCTGCTGATTACTGTTAGAATGCTATTTTAGCATCATTGTTGTTAATTTTCATGGTTGGATAGTAATTGAGGTTGTAATTTATTGTCTGGTATTGAGTTTTGCTCGTGATACTAGTGTATACCAAGTACTTATGACATTACCTTCAAGAATGTTTTTGGACTTCTAAATTGCATGTCGTAGCTAGCCACCATGTAATTTGAATTCATTATCCATTATTGGGTAATTATATGTAGTTGATGCATTTTTTGTTAGGTGATGCTTGTTTATTATTGATTTTTATTTCAATCACCTAGTTGATGTATTGAAATTGAGGAATTGTGAAATTGGATAATAAGCTTACCTAGTGATATTTTTTAAGCTTTTTAAGCTTTGTGGACTATGTTTGCTATGTGATTGATCTCATCTTATATCTCTCTTTTACTAAGTTGCATAGCAACCATGTTTCCCACTTCATGTCAATTAGGTGATGCAAACGAACTTCAAGGTGTATCATTGATTGATGTGTGAATTTCATATTTCATTTGGTTCATTAAATTTTCTTGCACATCAATCAATGTTCACTCATTATCCAATTCACAATTTCTTGATTCTTGCTTGAGTACTTTTATGCTTCTTTATTGCTTGTTTCTTTGTCTTAACCAACAAGTTTTTTTTAAAGTAATTCAAGCATATTAAAATAGGTGAAGTGCATGCTTCTTTTCTGTAGTTGTGACACACTATTTTCCTTAATGTCACACACTGATTCACTCACTTCATTTTAGTGATCATCACCTCATTCCAACAATCTATGCTTCCTTGCTTGTGCATTTGCTTGTCTTATTGTATCCTGTTTCCTATCATTCAAGATGATTCATCATAAGAAAAAACGGAAGCAGAAGAAAGAACATGCAGCAGTCAGTTGATCCATTAGCTGAAGGTGGCAATCCGTGTAGTCGCCGTACTTCACTTGTTCATCTTTGAATGCACCGAGGACGGTGCAAACTTTTAAGTGTGGGGAGGTCGTCCGACCGAATCGGCCATTTTTGGGTGACAAATTTCTAATCCAACACTTTCACATTTCAATTTTTCTGTTATTACTAGGTCTTTTAGAATGTTTTGTTGCATTTTCTTGGTTTGCATATATATAATAAGCTTAGTCAAAATAATGAAATTTTTGAAGAATTTTATCTATAGGGCAGTGACTTCCAAAATTGATTTGAGTGGATACATTTTTTTATTGAAACTTGCTTGAACTATATTGTGGATCATGTTTTTGAGCTGAGAACACATAAGCTTGTGAGTCTTTGAGCCTAATTGTGTGGTTGCATCATATAACCACTATTTTTATTCTTGTGTGTTATTCTCTTTCTATAATTGTAATCTTTGATTTGTTTGATTCTTTATGTCCATCGTTTGATGTATGAATACATTTATATGATTGAGGCCATCATTTCATTTAGTCACTTACCCAAATAGCCTACCTTTTATCCACCATTGTTAGCCAATTTTGAGCCTATTTTAAATCCCCTTTTGTTCTTAATTTTAGAACATTACTAGCCTTTAAAGTGAAAAACCAAGAATGTCCTTAATTTGCATATTTGATTAGCTTAGGCTAGTGAGAGTGTGTATCATTTAAGTGTGGGAAAGTTTGGGAATATTGGTTGAGGTAAAAGTATATTTTTTGTATTTTTGTTGATGATTTTGGGAATTGGGTACATACTCATGCATTAAATGTTTAAACCATATGTATTGATACTTTTGTATATATTTTATTTTGAAAAGAAAAGAAAAAAAGAGAAAAAGAAAAATAAAAAGAAAAGAAAAAAAAAAGAGAAAAAGAAAGCAATAAAAAGGGGACAAAAATGCCCCAAAGAAAAGTAATAAGAATAATGCATATGGGATGTGAATAAAAAAGAGAATGCATGAGTGTGTGAAAAAGTGAATAATGGGTAGTTAGGTTTGCATTTGAATTGTATAGATTGTTATGTGTGTTAGGTGAGAGCTTAAGTTAGTCAAGGATTCAAATTTCAAGCTCACTTGACCATATGCATCCTTCCCTTAACCCTAACCCCATTACAACCTTTGAAAAATTCTCATGATACTTGTATGGATACATTGAATAATTGTTGATCATTAGATGAAAAAAAATATTAGAAAGCATGATTAGAAAGCATGATTAGAGGAGAATTGAGTGAATCATCCCTATACACTAGAGCGACTAGAGCGGATACACATCCGGTGAGGGTTTGATTGCTCCATTCTATGTTTCCACCGGTTATTATTTGTTATCTTGCAAGTTATAAACTCTTTTCAATAACTCAATTCAATTATAGATTTGATTTGATTATGATTGCCATAGCCCTTGTGTTCATATATATATTCTTGAAAGTTAATTTGTTTTGACCAAGTAGTAGCATGCATATAGATAGATTGCATGTAGATAGGATGCATTTAGATAGTATGCATTGAATAAATGCAACACCCTTTCTTGTCTTTCTTGAGTTTAGCATGAGGACATGCTATTGTTTAAGTGTGGGGAGGTTGATAAACCCCAATTTTGTGGTTTATCTTGTGTTCAAATTTAGTGGATTTTACCAACTTTTTCCATATTTATTCAATGAAATAGCATGATTTTGTGAATTTTTCCTAAATTATGCTTAAGAGAAAAAGCATTCTTTTTAGGTCCTTAATTTGATCATTTTATTTCTCTTTAATTTCATTCGATTCCTTGATGTGTTTGTTTAGTGATTTCAGGCTTAGAAGGCAAAGATTGGATTGAAAAAGTGAAGAAAAATCATGCACAATGGAGAATTCATGAAGAAATGAGGATTTGGTGGAAATCATCTCCACGAGTACGCGTGAGTAAGAGCATCGTCAAGTGACGAGGATGCGTGACCCACGCGAACGCGTGACCAGAGTTCGTCAAGCGACGCGTGCGTGTGACCCACGCGTACGCGTGACAAGCGTCACGTGACTTCATTAAAGAAAATGTGGCTGGGGATTTCTGAGCTGCATCAGGCCCAAATCCAACTCATTTCTGAAGCTGTTAGAGGCAAAATTCAAGATGGAACAAGGGAGAGCAATTAGGATAGTTTTAGAAACATGCTTTAGGTTATATTTTAGAGAGAGAAGCTCTCTCTTCTCTCTAGAATTAGGGTAGAATTAGGTTAATTGCATTTTAGATTTAGGTTTAATTTCTTATCTTGATCTAGTTTCCTTTACTTTTCCTTGTTCTATTGCTTTAATTTTCTTAGTTTTTCTTGTGAATTCCTTATTTTGGTCACTTTTCTGTTCATGAACTCTTATTGGATCTTGATTTTCTTTAATGCAATTTTTGTTGTTTCTTTGTTTATTGATGTTTATTTGAGTTGTTATTATTGTTATTTTGCATTTAGTAGTTTTAGATTTTATATTTCTTTTTATTTTACCATGCCTTTCTTTTATCCTTACCAAGTGTTTGATAAAATAAAAGATTGGATTTTAGAGTAGATTTTTATACTCTTGGCTTGTGAATGAGGACTTTGGTCCCTTGAGATCATTGATGTCCAGTTTTATTGGTGATTTAGGGTTGCTAGTTGGTTCTAGGATCAACTAGGTCCACTTGACTTAACCCTCCGATGTTAGAGGACAACTAAGTGGAATTAACTCTTTGTAATTTCCATGTTGTGGTCAATGATCCAAGATAGGAAACCTTGACCCTTAGTCCTTGCCATGAGTGTCTTTTAGCCTTTATACTTTCTTGATTGTTAGTTTTATTTTCTTGTCTATCAAACCCAAAACTCCAAAAATATACACCCATAACCAATAATATGCACACTTCCCTGCAATTTCTTGAGAGATGAAACGAGGTTTAAATACTCTTTATTTTTATTGGTTTGCTTAAGTGACAAACAAATTAAACTTTTATTGAGGGTTGTTTGTTGTTTTGGATCTATACTTGCAACGTGATTAATTTTGTGAAAATTCCCAATCGACAATTTCCCTCTGTCAGTCACGTGTACGCATGACATGAGCAACAAAGATGTTACAATTTTTGCATCTATTCAAGCAAAATGGCACAAAGACACATAGAATTTCAAGGCAACAACCAAAATTACCAAATTAAACAAACTAACATAATTGAAAACTTCATGAAACAACCATCATTCAACCATATCTAATCAAACTGAAGAAACTCATATCATATCTAACAAATCTAATTAAAGAGATGAAAACAAAGTGAAAGAATTATAAACAAGGAAGATCATACCTTGTCGGGGTGTCTCCCACCTAGCACTTTTCTTTAACGTCCTTAAGTTGGACGGTCAATGGCTCAATTCTCTTCTTGGGGAGGATCCTTCAAGAGGAAGATTGATAATAAGAATTATTGCCGGTTTAGAATTTCACTCTAGAAAAGAGAACTACTTCATTGATAGCATACTCCAAACCAACAATGAACTCTCACAATCAAATTTTAATCTAAAGGTGTCACAATTCAAACCAAATTATCTGAGAGTATTTAGACTCCCAGGTCATCTTTCATAGGAGTTGCAAATAAAATACTCAATTATTGGCTATGAGGGGGATTTGGGGGTTTTGATTATAAGAAGCAAGAAATTAAAATGGTGAGTAATTAAATGGAAAGCAAGTAAAAGCAATGAAAATGGAAATTGAATGGTAAAAAGAGCTCTTGGCAAGAATTTGGGAATTAAGGATTTCTATCCTAGTTATGGACCACAAACATGGTAATTGTGTAGAATTAATCCTAATTAGATAATCCTAACATCGAGAATTAGTCAAAAGGGCATAATTGATCTCAATCCACAAGTCTTAGCCAACTCTATTAATGGAAGGCTTAGAGTTAGTGGAAACCAAATCAACTAACAATCCTAACACAATGTAGAATGGACATCCACAACTCAAGTTCACCTAATTACCCAAATTCCCAACCAAGAGTGTGAAAAACTAGGCGAAAATCCAACCAAGCATTTTATCAAACACTTGGAAGGCATAAAAGAAAAGCATGGTAAAATAACAAGAAATAATAAAATTTACAACTACCAATTGCCAGAAAATAATAATAACAACTAAATTGAACAATAAGAAACATAAAACATAAATTGCATTAATTGAAATTAAAAGTAACAAAGTGTCATAAATATAAAGGAACAAAAGAAAGGAAATAACAAGTAGAAGGAGAGAACAAGAGTGCAAGAACAATAAATGGCAAGGAAAACTAAATGAAAACAAAAATTAAACCTAAATCTAAGAGAGATCTAACCTAATCTACCCTAATTCTAGAGAGAAGGGAGAGCTTCTCTCTCAAGAATATGACCTAGAGCATGTTTCTGATCTACCCTAATTGCTCCCCAATTGACATGGAGCGATGTCTCTTTGATATAGCACTCAATCAGCTTCAAAAAGTCCAAAACTGGGCTCTGGAGGCCCAAAAATCACCCCCAGCGATTTGCATTAATGAGGTCACGTGCTAGGACTTGTGCGTACACACAGACGTGTGCGTACGCACACTTGCCGATCTTTCACTTGTGCGTGCGCACAGATTGTCGTGCGTGCGCACACATGGTGTTGTGCTTCTTGTGTGTATGCATAGTAGGTTGTACGTACTTACACTCCAGTGTGTACTTCTCCTTTGTTTTCTTCATGTTTTCTCCCAATAGCATGCTTTTCTTCCACTCTTATCAAGCCATTCCTATCTATTATACCTGAAATCACTCATCAAAACCATCAAGGCATCGAATGGGATGAAAGTGAGATGAAATTGATTAAATTAAGTACAAAATAGTATGTTTTCACAATTATGGTCAATTTAGGGAGAGAACACAAAAGTATGCTATTTGGATGAATAAATGTGGGTTTATATGATGAAATCCACTCAAATCAATCCAAAATTTATCATCAAATATGGATTCATCAATTCCCCCACACTTAAACAATAGCATGTCCTCATGCTAATCACAATCAAAGGAGAAGGATAAAAGGGCAAGCAATTTATTCAATGCAACTACCTACATGCATGCAAATATGCTAAATGCTATCTATCTATATCTATACTATAGTCTCTATTGAGTTTGGAAAAAAACAGACAATAGAATCTCAATCAATCAAAAGGTAGATCATTAGGGCTAAGGCAAGAAATTAAGACAATATAACCAATGTCCAAAGATTTGATTTGAAATTTTCAAAAACTAACAAGCAACTTGCAAGAAGATACACTATAAGCGATCGAACCCCTCACCGGATGTGTATTCACTCTATTCGCTCAGTGTTTAGGACTTAATCACTCAATTCTCCTTAAATCATGTTTTTCAAAGATTTGCAAGTCATATAACAATCAACTAATATTTGATGAATGAATGCAAATATCATGAGGTCTTTGGAGGGTTGTAATGGGGCTAGGGTAAAGGTAGGATTAATATGGTTAAGTGGACTTGTAGATTGGATCTTAGATTAGCTCAAGTATCCCACCTAATCCTATATTAACCTATTTACACAAGAAAACAACCCAACCTCCCATTCATCTCCTTTTTCACATTCACTCGTGCGTTTTCTTTCCAATTCACACACATATGCATCCTTTATTTACATTCTTATTATCATTTATTCCTTTTTCTCTTTTTTTCTTCTTTTTCTCTTTTCTTCTCTTTTTTTTTATACAAACAAAGTATGTACATCAAAATTTTTCTTTTATCATAAAAAGAGATGCATATGTCTTAATTAATGAATGCATGAGTGTTTACCCATTTTTCCAAATTTTCTCAATGAATACTGATAAACCCCAATTTTGTGGTTTATTTTGTGTTGAATTTAGGGGATTTTATCAACTTTTCTTATATTTATTCAATAAAATAGTAGGGTTTTGTGAATCACTCCTAATTTGTGCTTAAGAGTAAAAATATACTTTTTAGGCCTTTAAATCGCTAATTTTAATTCACTTTAATTATATTCGTTGCCTTGATATGTTTGTTAAGTGATTTCAGGATTAGAAGGCAAAGATTGGGTTAAAGGAATGGAGAAAAAGCATGAAAAAATGGAGAATTCATGAAGAAATGAGGATTTGCTGCATTCAAGGCTACGCGCACGTATCACCCACACGTACGCGTGAGAAGGAGATTCGCCAGCGACGCGCACACATCACCCACGCGCACGCTTGAGGAGGAGTTTTGTCAGTGACGCGTACGCGTGACCCATGCATACGCGTGACAAGCTGCCCGTGGCTTCACTAAAGGCAAAACACTGGGGGTGATTTCTGAGCTCAAGGAGGCCCAAATCCAACTCATTTCTAATGCTTTTGAACCCAAGGATTGCAAGGGAAGGGGGGAGAAGTTATAGTGTAGTTTTCATCATGTTGTAGGTTAGAATTCTAGAGAGAGAAGCTCTCTATTCTCTCTAGAATTTTGTGTAGTTTAGGTTAAATTTCCTTAGATCCACTTTTTATTCTTGTTTTTAGTTCAATTCTCTTTACATTTTATTTTTCTATTGTCTTAATCTTCTTAGCTTCTCTTGTTAATTTCCTTATTTTGCTCTCTTTTATGTTTATAAACCCTTGTTGGATTTCTATTTTCTTTCAATGCAATTTTATGTTTCCATGTCTCTTTTATTTTTATCTTCATTGTTATTATTCATTTTTTTGCTTATGTTAGTTATGGGTTCCATTAATTCTTGCATTTTGTAATGTTTACTTTTATTGCACTCTAGGTGTTTGATAAAATCTTTTCACTAGTTTTAGAGTAGTTTTCTTCACTCCTAGCCTAGGCATAAGGAATTGAGTGACCTTGAGTCATTGGGTCTCATTAAATTGGTGATTTGAGGCCCCTTAGTGGTCAATTTGATAACCATTAACACTAGCCTACTACTAAGTCAATTAGTAGCTAGGTTGGGACTTATGGATTGATGTTGATCAAGCCTATTTGATGTACTTCAAGCGTTGAAGTAGACTTTACACATACTTTAAGCATAGAAGTAGAATAAATGGGTTGGTCCCTCATAATTTTCAATATATAGTTTGTAGACAAGGATGGTGATCTCAATTTCCAAGTCTTAGCCTAGAGTTCTTTCCTTTTCTTTATTAGTCAATTGTTTATTTACCTGTTTACTTTTATATTTTCTTATCAATTGCAAATCAAACCCCCTTGTTTCTTCAAAGGCAATAATTAAGCACTTCATTGCAACTCCTTATGTGACGACCCGAGGTTTAAATACTTCAGTTTATTTTCATTGGGGTTTGTACTTGTGACAACCAATTATTAAAATTTGATTGAGTATTGTTTGTTGGTTGAAAACTATACTCTCAATGGAATTTAATTGTGTGAAATTCCTAACCGACGGTAATATTGATTTCCAGTTTTTGGCGCCGTTGCCGGGGAATTGCAATAGTGTTATGTTATTGGCTATTGTTCATATGTGAATATTGTGAATAGTTTGATTTTTGCTTGCTAGTTGTAGAATTTTGTTCCTCTTGTTTCTTATTAGTTTTTGCTTTATTTTCTTTTGACATTATGAATTTTCATCACTTTGGCTATGAGTTTGGTTACAACTATGTTGTAGGGATTGAAAGTGATGAGTGAATAATTTATACGCTTTTTGGCATTGTTTTTAGGTAGTTTTTAGCATGTTTTAGTTACTTTTTAAAATATTTTTATTAGTTTTTATGCAAAAATTACATTTCTGGACTTTACTATGAGTTTGTGTGTTTTTCTGTAATTTCAGGTATTTTCTGGCTGAAATTGAGGGACCTGAGTAGAAATCTGATTCAGAGGCTGAGAAAGGACTGCAGATGTTGTTGGATTTTGACCTCCCTGCACTCAAACGCATTTTTCTGGAGCTACAGAAATCCAATTGGCGGGTTTTCAATTGGGCTGAAAAGCTAACATCTTGGGCTTTCCAGTAATGTATAATAATCCAAACTTTTCTCGAGATTTAATGGCCCAAACTGGCGTTAAACGTCAGCCAGAGACCCTTTTCTGGCGTAAAACGCCGGAACTGGCACCCAAGCTGGCGTTTAACTCCAAGAATGGCCTATGCACGTGAAAGCTTCAAAGCTCAGCCCAAACACTCACCAAGTGGGCCCCAGAAGTAGATTTCTGCACTATCTGCACTAAGTTACTCATTTTCTGTAAACCTAAGTTACTAGTTTAGTATAAAAACTACTTTTAGAGATTTATTTTGAACTTATGACATTTTACATCTCACATTGAATCTTCTACGGCATGAGCCTCTAAACCCCATAGGTGGGGGTGAGGAGCTCTGCTGTGTCTCAATGGATTAATGCAATTACTATTGTTTTCTTTTCGATCACGCTTGATTCTGTTCTAAGATACACACTCGTACTTCAATATAAAGAATATGATGATCCGTGACACTCATCATCATTCTCAAATTTATGAACGCGTGCTTGACACCCACTCCCGTTCTATCTGAGCTCAACGTAGTCATTGGGCGACAGCTTGAGTGTGTATCTCTTGGGTCTCTGATCCACGGATTTGACTTGCCTCTCCTGACAACAGAGCATTCAAATATGAGAGATTAGAACCTTCGTGGTAGAGGCTAGAACCAATTGGCAGCATTCCTGAGATCCGGAAAGTCTAAACTTTATCTGTGGTATTCCAAGTAGGATCTGGGACGGGATGACTGTGACGAGCTTCAAACTCACGAATGTTGGGCGCAGTGACAGTGTGCAAAAGGATAGAGAGATCCTATTCCGACACAAGTGAGAACTGACAGATGATTAGCCGTATGGTAGCTGTGCCTGGTATTTTTCATCCGAGACGAGAGATCCGACAGTTGATTAGCCATACAAAAACCGTACCTGGACCATTTTCGCTGAGAGAACGGATGGTAGCCATTGACAATGGTGATCCACCAACATACAGCTTGCCATAGAAGGAAGCCATGCGTGTTTGGAGAAGAAGACAGTAGGAAAGCAGACATTCATATGACAGAGAATCTCCGGAACCTCAACCTGTTCCTCATTACTGAATCACAAGTATCGTTCATTTCATGTTATTTACTGTTCATAAAAAAATCATTTTTATCACTAATCTCTTGACTAGGAGTTACAGGATAACCATAGCTTGCTTCAAGCCGGCAATCTCCGTGAGATCGACCCTTACTCACGTAAGGTATTACTTGGACGACCCAGTGCACTTGCTGGTTAGTTGTATCGGAGTTGTGAAAGGTGTGATCACAATGCCGTGCACCAGGAAGCTTCAATGAGGGTGTGCATAAAGGATTTGGGAATCAAAGGTGGGAGGAGCCTCATGCTTATGGACAACCTTCTTGGCAACAACCTCCTACGGTTTCTTATGGGTACAATCCAACTCCTAATGCATATAAATTTAATGGATGTGGTGATCTCTATTGTGGTTGTCAACCACAACCACTACATACATATGAACCCTCCCCTCAACATAGTTTTGAACCACTATACTCACAAGCCCCTTATCACCAAACACCTCCATATGACCCTAATCCTTATCCATCATACCAACCACATCATGAGCCATATGAACCACCTTCCAATTATGAATCCTTTCTCCCAAACAATGAACCATCTCTTCCACCACCACCTTCATTGGGCTAATCTCTCCAATGCCTAATGCAAGAACAACAAGAACTTCTAATTCGTTGCCAAACGTAAGGGGAAGTGGTGGCTAGCTTAACCGAAGTGATGAGCCAATTGGCATCAATGTTTCCAACTATCTAAGACACCCTTATTGCTAAATATGGAGGATTAGTTAAAGAGCACAATGAGAAGGAGAATTTAGAGCTTCAAGGTGAAGAAGAGGAGTTGGAGCAAGAATTGCAGCCAAGGGAGGATGTTAAGATAATTGAGCCGGAAGGAGTGGTTGAAGATTTAGGAGATGTTGTAAGTCCATGGGAATGTAAAATTATAGAGCCCTCTTCCAAGAAGCTTGATATTCATGTTGAGGAGGGTGTATAACCTCCAAAACATAACATGGTTGAAGACTTTGAAGAGGTTGATCAAGAGATGGATTCAATCATTGATGAATTTCTATCTACAATTGAGTCCTCTCCTATTGGACATGAAATTGAGCTCATAGAAGAATGTGCAAAATCTCTTATACCCTTGGTAAGCAATGAAGAAGAGATTGAATTAGAAGAAAGCTATCAAGAGGAAGAGGTCAAAATTGAAGAAGCTTACAAAGAGGTGGAGGCAACCAAAGAAGAGCACAAGGGAGTGAACTTCGCATTGTCAAAGTGTGGGGAGGCCTGATAAACCATTATTTTATGATTTATATTGTGTTTAATTGTGTGATTTTATCAAGTCTTTGCCCACTTATTCATATGATTAGCATGAATTTATAATTTGTTCATAGCCTGGGTCGAGCTGTCCAAACCGGGATGTTCAGTAGCAAAGCGACCAACCTCTTTAGGTCAAGCGGACCGACTTCTTTACGAAGAACTCGGCCAAATTGACAGGAAAGCCCAAAGAAGGGTCCAACTCAAGGAATACGACCCAGATCCAGAGGCAGCCCACGCCTATGGAGATAAGGGCGGTTCCATGGAAGATAAGCTGACCTCACCCAAAGATAAGATAAGATAACTAACTTATCTTATCTAAAAAGGTCACGCCACACCATTATAAATATATTGGAGCGCCCAGGTATAACTCATACTCTGATTCTACTAAAAACCTGTTTAATACCCATGCTAACTTAAGCATCGGAGTCTCTTGCAGGTACCCCCACCCTCCGGTGACCAAGGATCAGCAGTGCAGCCAGCCCAACAAGTCAGACACAATAGCTCCGGCCGCCACCCACCAGCCGGACACGTCATCTCCGACCAGTACAGAAGATCTCGTCCGAGATCGACCTCCAGTTTCAGGTAACCCTCGGAACATTGGCGCCGTTGCCGGGGAACCTGGAAGTCATCCCGACACCATGGCGGACGGTCATGACATCGACCATGATTCAGATCTGGAAAATAGAACACCGCACAAGAACGCGGACATTACGCTAAAGGATACACCGGAATCCAACGGGGACAAAAACTCATCAAATCTGGGGGTAATAGAAGCACTTCAAGACCGCTTAAAGCAACTTGAAAAAGAAACCCAACAACAACAAGAGGTCGGAAAGGATCTATAAAGAGAGGTACGGCAGCGTCGAGAATTGGAAGATAAACTACTGCAATTAGAAGCCGATCTCAAATCAAAAGCTCCTCGGACCACTCCTGAGGAAAATTCACACAAAGAGCAAGATCTATTCACCAGGGAAATCATGAAAACCAAAATTCCAAAAGACTTCAAACTCCCGTATATGACTTTGTATGATGGCACCACAGATCCCAACCATCATCTCAGCAATTTCAGAAGCAGAATGTACCTCACCGACGCCTCAGATGCCGTTCGCTGCAAAGCTTTTCCAACAACTCTCACGAAGACAGCAATCAGATGGTTCGGCAACCTACCTCCAAAGTCCATCTCAAAGTTTGACGACCTGGCCAAAAAATTCCTAGCCAGATTCTCCATCCAAAAAGATAAGGCCAAACACGCCCCCAGTTTACTGGGGATCAAGCAAGGAGATCGGGAGAGCCTCCGCAACTACATAGAAAGATTCAACAAAACATGCATTGACATACAAAGCTTGCCAACAGAGGCCGCCATTATGGGACTCATCAATGGCCTACGAGAAGGACCTTTTAGCCAATCCATATCAAAAAAGTACCCTACCTCCTTAGACGAAGTGCAGGAGCGAGCAGAAAAATACATTAACATGGAAGAAAATGCTCAGTTGGGAGAAACCTCAAAATCCGGGGTCCCCTACCGAGATAAAGACAAGGAATCCAAAAGGAAAGAAGATCGACAAGGGGAGAAAATAAAAAAATACCATAACTACACCCCTCTCAGGGCATCCCTAGTCGACGTATACAAAGAAGTCTGCCATACGGAGAAAATACCCCCAGCTCGGCCACTCAAAGGCAAAAGAGGAGGAGGAAACCGGAATGAATATTGCGAATATCATTGAGTGCAAGGGCACTCCACCAACGAGTGCTTCGATCTAAAGAACATCATAGAAAAATTGGTGAGGGAAGGAAAACTAGATCGGTTTCTAGCCACCCGAGATGATGACCAAAGAAAGAGACGAAGGGACGAAGATATCGGACGAACCGCGCGATCACCTCATACACCGGAAAGACACGTCCACATGATACACGGCGGATTCGCAGGGGGAGGAATCTCCAAATCATCTCGCAAAAGATATCTCAAAGAAGTATATCATGTCGAGGGAAAGGAGGAAGCACCCGACATCCCTGCAATCACATTCACTAAAGAGGACGCATCCGGTATCATCTCGGGACACGACAACCCCATGGTCATCACCATCATACTGGCAAACGCCAATCTCTACCGCACATTAATAGACCAAGGGAGCTCCGCCGACATCTTATTCAAAACTGCCTTCGACATGCTCGGCCTAGAAGACAAGGAGCTTAGGGCATACCCGAACAGCCTGTTCGGACTGGGAGATACCCCGGTACAACTACTGGGATATGTATCACTACATATAACCTTCGGAAAAGGGAACCAGTCCAGGACACTCAAAATAGACTACATTGTGGTCGACGTAAGTTCAGCCTACAATGCTCTAATAGGTCGGACAACACTAAATCAACTTGGCGCAATAGTCTCGACTCCACATCTATGCATGAAATTCCCAACTACAGAGGGGATAGCCACAATAAAAGTAGATCAAAAGATGGCACGCCGCTATTATAACGAAAGTCTAAACCTCAGAGGCAGAGGAGAAGAGTTTCATACAATTGAGCTTAGTGGAGTTCAGAGACGAGAAGAACTCCGTCCGCAACTAGAAGGTGAGATAGAGAAGGTTCAGATCGGAGACACCTCGGACAAAATGACTAATATCGGCACGATCCTGAGAGGAGACTCAAAAGAATTACTGGTACAATTCTTATGAGATAATGTCGATCTCTTCGCATGGAAAGCTGCAGATATGCCAGGCATAGACCCCAAGCTAATGAGTCACAAGTTGGCAGTCTATCCAGGATCTCGGTCGATACAGCAGAGACGAAGAAAACTTGGGCCGATCCCAAGCTGTGGAAGAACAGGTACAAGCACTACTGGAGGCAGGATTCATAAGAGAAGTCAAGTACCCACTATGGCTAGCTAACGTCGTCTTGGTGTAAAAATCAAATGGGAAATGGCGAATGTGCATCGACTACCTCGACCTCAACAAAGCCTGCCCAAAAGATCCTTACCCACTCCCAAGTATCGACGCTCTGGTAGATGCTTCATCCGGATATAGATACCTCTCATTTATGGATGCATATTTCGGATACAACCAAATTCCCATGTATCCACCAGATCAAGAAAAGACCTCATTTTTGACGCCAAAAGCAAATTACTGCTACATTGTAATGCCTTTTGGTCTCAAGAATGCGGGAGCTACATATCAAAGGCTAATGAATAAAGTCTTTTCAGACCATATTGAAAAGATCATGGAAGTCTACATGGACGACATGTTAATAAAGACACAAAGTGAATAGACATTATTGTCCCACCTGGCCCAAGTGTTCGACACTATAAGGAAGCATGACATGCGCCTCAATCCCGCAAAATGCACTTTTACAGTAGAAGCAGACAAGTTCTTGGGTTTTATGCTCACACAAAGAGGAATTGAAGCAAATCCGGATAAATGTCAAGCCATACTCAACATGAAGAGCCCAACCTGTGTCAAAGAAGTACAACAACTCAACGGGAGATTGGCCGCCCTATCCAAGTTCTTAGCAGGATCAGCGATAAGATCTCTCCCCTTCTATGCTACTTTAAGGAAGGGAAAGCAGTTCGAATGGACAACAGAATGTGAACAAGCCTTCCAAGACTTCAAGGAATTCTTAGGACAGCCACCTATCCTATCTCGGCCACGAAAAGGAGAACCACTCATATTATATCTCGCAGTAGGAAGCCGGACAATAGCCTCAGCACTAGTCAGAGAAGACGAAAGTGGGCAACAACCCCGTCTACTTCATTAGTAAAGCGCTACAGGGATCCGAGTTGAACTACCAGAAAATAGAAAAGTTTGCCTATACTCTCATTCTAACATCTCGACGACTTCGCCCGTACTTCCAGGCTCACACCATTAAGGTTCGAACTAACCAGCCCATAAAAGGAATATTGCAGAAAACAGATTTAGCGAGCAGAATTTTACAATGGGCAATCGAGTTATCCAAGTTCGACCTCCAATATGAAGCTCGGACGGCCATCAAATCACAGTATCTGGCCAACTTCATCGCAGAATTCACAGATGCCCTGGAAATCCCCACAGAATGGAATCCCTATGTGGACGGTTCTTCAAATAAGACTGGAAGCGGTGCAGGTGTGATAATAGAAAGCAACCAAGGAACCCAAGTTGAGCTCTCCCTCAAGTTTGGGTTCCCGGCCTCAAACAACCAGGCGGAATATGAAGCGTTATTAGCTGGTTTGAAGCTGGCTAAAGAGGTTGGAGCTCAAAAACTCAACATTTACAGCGATTCACAAGTAGTCACCTCACAGATAACAAGGAGCTACCAAGCCAAAGATCCCACCATGAAAAAGTATTTGGATAAAACCAAGGAATAGCTCGGACAACTCGGGGAATATAAGATCTGCCACATACCCCGCGAACAAAATGCCTGAGCTGACGCACTCTCGAAACTAGCCAGCACCAAACCAGGGGACAACAATAGAAGCGTCATCCAGGAAATGCTACAGAACCCGTCAATCTCAGAAGAGGAAAAAGTCCTAGCCATAACAAGTTAGGACCAAGGATGGATGACCCCCATAATTAACTACCTCAAAGTAGAAACACTCCCCACAGAAGAAAAAGAGGCAAAGAGGTTAAAAAGGGAGGCACAGTACTACACTATCATAAACAACATCCTGTACAAAAGAGGGATCTCAATACCATTACTAAAATGCGTGCCAACCTCCAACACAAGGGAAGTGCTAGAAGAAGTACACGGCGGCATTTGCGGCAATCATCTCGGAGCACGAGCTCTCGCCAAAAAAGTACTCTGGGCGGGATTTTATTGGCCAACTCTACAGAAAGAAGCTACAGAATTTGTAAAGACATGTCCAACATATCAGAAACATGCCAACTTTCACATCGCCCTGCCAGAAGAGCTTATCAGCGTAACTTCGCCTTGGCCGTTTGCAAAATGGGGACTTGATCTTCTCGGACCCTTCCCCCAGGGATCAGGACAAGTTAAATTCCTCATAGTAGGGGTAGACTATTTCACAAAGTGGATCGAGGCAGAGCCCCTAGCCAACGCCACTGCTCAAAGAAGCCGGAAATTCCTATATAGAAATATTGTCACAATGTTCGGGGTTCCACACTCCATCACCACAGACAATGGCACTCAATTCACAGATGCAGGCTTCAGAAAATTAGTAGCCGACTTGAACATAAAGCACCAGTACACCTCCGTTGAACACCCGCAAGCCAATGGACAGGCCGAAGCTGCCAACAAAATTATATTGGCCGAGTTAAAATGGAGATTACAAAACGCAAAGGGAGCTTCGGCAGAAGAGCTTCCACAAGTTCTATGGGCGTATCGAACGATGCCACATTCCACCACAAAGGAATCCCCCTTCCGGTTAGCATACGGAATAGAAGCAATGATCCCAGTAGAGATTGAGGAAGGATCGCCTAGAGTGGTTCATTACAATGAGGGAACAAACTCCCAACTTCAGAGGGAAGAGCTCGACCTACTACCTGAAATCCAAGAAAGAGCTCGGATCAGGGAAGAAGCACTAAAACGTCGAATGGCTTCCAGATATAATCAAAGGGTAGTGCCGAGAAGTTTCGTGGAGAATGATCTCACCCTAATCTGAAATGATATTAGAACAACTCGACCAGGAGAAGGAAAGTTGGCAGCAAACTGGAAAGGACCCTACCGAGTTGTAGAAGTACTTGGGAAGGGCTACTACAGACTGTCCGAACTCGATGGATGAGAGCTTCCTAGATCATGGCACGCCTACAACCTAAGAAGGTACTATAGCTAGAAAAGGTAAAAGATCTCATTATTGGATGCACTCTTTTACCTGAAAAGGTTTTTTAATAAGGCCCCAAGTGAGACTCAGACACTATCCGACTTAAAGGGATGAAAAATTCCCACATGTATATATTTGCACTTTCCTTTGAATAAAATATATTTTAGATATTCTACAAGTTTTCAAGACGCATTAATCTGAGGCATTCACCGTCCGATTATAAAGCAACAGATCGGCAGAAAGTGAAAAATAATTTCACTGCATGATCACGATAAAGATAATCGTCCGATAAAGGTGAAAACGCGATTCACCTAAAAGACGATTTAAAGATAGCAACCACCTTCTACAAATCGGCAAAGATGGACAAAGAATAATGTAAGAAGTTATCGAAAATGATCCAAAAAAAGAACCTGACGAGGTCTTATAGATTGCTAAATAATAACTTAAAGACTGGCCGACGTTAAGAAGTCGGACCAAGTCAACCCAAGTTATAAGTAAACCCTGGAAAGAGGTCTGGCCAACCCTATTAAAGAGGATTACTTTAACTTAGAAGGGCCCGACATGACAAAGTCAGCCCAAAATGAAAAAGTTATAAAAGTAGTCCCTAAAAGAGACCTGACAAAGGTCCAAAAAAGAGGACTACAAAAATAACTTAGAAAGAGGACGACGCAAGGAAGTCAACCTCCTACAAACAAGTTATAAAAGTAATCCCTGAAAGAGATCAGACAAAGATCCAAGAAAGAGGATTACAAAAATAACTTAGAAGAGATCGACATAACGAAGTCGATCTCCTACAACAAACAAGTTATAAAAGTAATCCCTGAAAGAGATCAGACAAAGATCCAAGAAAGAGGATTACAAAAATACCTTAAAAGAGATCGACATAACAAAGTCGGTCTCCTACAACAAACAAGTTATAAAAGTAATCCCTGAAAGAGATCTGACAAAGATCCAAGAAAGAGGATTACAAAAATAACTTAGAAGAGATCGACATAACGAAGTCGGTCTCCTACAACAAACAAATTATAAAAGTAATCTCTGAAAGAGACCTGACCAAGGTCCAAAAAAGAGGATTACTAAAAATAACTGAGAAAAGATCTCTATGACGACGTCGGTCAACTACTTGGAAAAGGACAAAGAAGTCGGTCATGGATTGCTAATTGGATCCACGCATCTACGACCTCCAAGTACAAAGCAGTTCAAAGAGGTTGAGCAATAAGGCTTCAACATTCTCGAAACATATAAAGAAGCTAAGAAAGGCGCAAGCAAGCATGACATAAAATAACAAAGCTTCAGGGTCAGACCCAAAAGCTTAGAAGCTACTCGTTGAGTTTTTCAAAATAATGGGTTGCTAATGTAGAAACCAGAAAGAGTGTCAGCAAACTAAACCAACCACGAAATAAAGAGTTTAAAAATCCCACAAGCCGGGCCAACTACACAAATATCTAAAATAAATCAACTAAAGATTAGAAGACTTTTTAGCAGCATCAGTCTGAGGAGAAGGAGGGCGAGCCTGGAGAGGAACAGCATCCACAGTACCATCGTCCCGGTTTAAGATCTGGCGGTCAGGATCAGAAGCGGTAGGGCCGACCTCGGCAGGAGGAACAGCAGGAGCTGACACCTTGGCAGAAGACACAGGGAAGGCTTCGACATCATCATCATCCTCATCATCAGGGACAATCTTACCATCCCTAACAACATTATCCAGGCTGAAGAGAGTAAGGTCGGCCTCGGGAGCAATAATCCGAACTTGCTCTTTCAGGTTCTCATAGGCAGCAGTTACGCTGCCAACAAGATGACCCTGGAGCTCGAAGTAATCAGCTCGGGCGTTCTCCAACTCCTCCTTCAGACGCATCCCCTCCTGATAGGATGTGACATAGCTGTGCTTATGCATCAGTGACGTGTCCTCGGCCAGCCTCACAGAGGCCGCCAGAGAAAGTGAACTCGCCTTCTCGTTCTCCAGATCCTTCTCCAACTTGGCTACCTTTACTTCAAGCTCCTCCTTCAGGCCCTTCATCCGATCAAACTCCTGTTTAGCCTCCTCCATAAAGGCTTTGGTGGCATGGAGAGGAAAATTTTGAGCAGTCCGGTATAGGGCAGCCCCCATATATGCCATTCTAACACAACTTCAAGTTATAAAGTCCAGATGGCGAAGGAGTGACACATCGTCCATAGGAAGGGCACCGTAGGGACCAATTTGCTGATCCACAAATTTAATTGCATTAAAGTCAGGAGCATCAAGGTTGAAAGGCTCAGCTGTTTTTTGTTTCTTGTTGGGAAGAGCACCAGAACTAGCGGCAGAAGTCGGTGGAGGGTCAGCCAGACAAACCCGAGGAGTAGGGATCACCTTCCTCGGTCCAGGAGAACTCGGCACAGGCGGCTTCACTTGCACTTGGGAAGATCCCTCCCCGACCGCCTTGGCCGAGATGTTCTGAGCAGCAGTCGCCTTCTTTGCCCTTTTGAAGGCCTTCATGGAATCATTATTTTTTGACGTCTCTGCAAATACAAAATTAGCCACAGTAAAGGGTTACAATCACAAGATGAGGAAGCCAAACTAAGAAACAAGTATAGAAACAAGTCAGGCGAATACCCAAAACAGCCCAGACCAGGGATGGGTCATTCAAAAACCTTTTTATATCAAGATGGGGTGGTTCTCCCCATAAATCCTCAAGAAAAACAACAAAGGCACGCTCAACATCGTCAAGCATCTCCCAGGTATAGCGAGACACTCTCACATCCTTCTGCCACTCTAGAGGGAAAGAAGGCTCATCATTTTCATCAAGAAAAAAGGAGCGGGTCCCCTCGACAGCACGAACTTTAAAGAAGTAATTCTTGAAATCCTTAAAGGACTCATCATACATAGCAAACACTTTATGGCCCTGGGCAGACCTAAAAGAAACCCAGGAAGCTTTCTTTTTTGAAGAGCCACCAGGCTTGGCAGAAACAAACAGATAAAGGAGGAGAGCCTGAGAAGGTGTTACACTTAACTCTTGGCAAAGTAGCTGAAAAGTTTTGATAAAACCCCAGGAATTCGGGTGAAGCTGGGATGGGGCAATATTACACGACCACAACAGGTCGGTCTCAAAAGCATTAAAAGGAAAAGTAATGTCCAGTTGACCAAAGAAATATTCATAGGCATAGAAGAAGGGTCGCTCCCCCTCGATGGAGGTCGGAAAACAAACCCTCTCATCAGAATCAGGAGCAACAAGCTCATAATCCCTCTCCCAGGCACTGTTACCACAAATCCTATGACGCTTCCTCAGCTCTATGCAAAATTCAGCACCCACAACAGAAACACACATCAAGACAAGGGAGTCCAGCCAATTGGACATCCCCTCGGGAACTCTGGAAGACATTTCTACAATGTTATTGCGAGAAGACATGAGGCCAACTAATCCTACAATAAGAAAAATAGATGGGATTACTAACAATATCTCGGTCGAGGGATAAAACAACTCGATCAAAACGATATAGGCGAACAAACAGAAAAGGAAAACCCCAAAACTCAAACCAAAGTCTTGGGGCATCCTTTAGAAGCAGTAACAAAGCAAGGTTTTCAGGAAAAAATCTATAGCTCGCACCTCAGCACCTCTCAAACAAGAAAAGAAGACTACAGACAGCAAGCATTTTTCATCAAAGCAAAAAAAGTCATCAAAATTATTGCCTCACGGTCTACCAGCAAAAAAGCATGCATCCCCAAACATCAAGGCACAGCAAGTAGAAACCATCAAAGGCGCAACCTTTTTTAGAATCAGACAAAAAAACAATCTTTAAACAAAGTGAGGAAAAGATGTAGATTTTATGGGTATTGGTATCAGACAGAAACAACAGAACATGCAAAAGCCCTAAAAAGCATCAAGCAACAGGAAAGGCAAAAAGGATCATGCAGAAGATGAAGAAACTCCTAGAACACACATTTCAACAACAATTAGGCGCGACAAAAACAGAAAGATCCTAACTTTCTCTAAAGCAAAATCAAAATTCCATCACAAAGCCAAAGCAACGAAAGAAAAAGAAAATACGAATGGAACTCACCTGGAGAAGGAAGAAGCTTCAAAGGAAAAAAAGGAGACATAAAAATGAAAGCTGCCCAGAAAATCACCGAGCAACGCTGCAATGCAAGAAAAACAGAAATGTGGGCGAAAAACAGAGAGCGAAAGAACAAAGGAAGAAATTGCGAAGAAGTTACAAAAAGAGCGAAAAAGAGAAACCGTTTCTGGGTTTTCAAAAATCAAAATAAAGAGCCAAAGGAAAACGGGGCAATTAATACAAATTAATGAAAGTATTAAACCCTCACACGTTCCCAAAGCGCTGATATACATGTGCGCGTTTTTAGAGGAAAACGTTCTACATTCAAAAGCCGCTACAAAGGAATCGATGAAATGCTTGAATTCGGCTTCATTAGAGAAGGACCAAAGTCAAGGACTCTCCCAAAACAAAGAAGACCGAGCTCAAGCAGGGGCACTGATCATATCCTGGGTCGAGCTGTCCAAACCGGGATGTTCAGTAGCAAAGCGACCGACCTCTTTAGGTCAAGCGGACCGACTTCTTTACGAAGAACTCGGCCAAATCGACAGGAAAGCCCAAAGAAGGGTCCAACTCAAGGAATACGACCCAGATCCAGAGGCAGCCCATGCCTATGGAGATAAGGGCGGTTCCATGGAAGATAAGCTGACCTCACCCAAAGATAAGATAAGATAACTAACTTATCTTATCTAAAAAGGTCACGCCACACCATTATAAATACACTGGAGCGCCCAGGTATAACTCATACTCTGATTCTACTAAAAACCTGTTTAATACCCATGCTAACTTAAGCATCGGAGTCTCTTGCAGGTACCCCCCACCCTCCGGTGACCAAGGATCAGCAGTGCAGCCAGCCCAACAAGTCACACACGACAGCTCCGGCCGCTACCCACCAGCCGGATACGTCATCTCCGACCAGTACAGAAGATCTCGTCCGAGATCGACCTCCAGTTTTAGGTAACCCTCGGAACACAATTCCTTCCCAAAATTGTTCCATGGTTGAAAACTTGCTTCCTAGAGATCTTTTAATTATATATTTTTATTCTCCTTTATACCATCGATGCCGTGATCCGTGTGTTAAGTGTTTCAGGCCTCATAGGGCAGGAATGTCTTAAAGAATGGAAAGGAAGCTTGCAAGAATGGAAGGAACACAAGAAACTAAGAAGATGATCAGCGAACACTGACGCGAGCGCATGGCTCACGCGAAAGCGCAAAATGGAGAAATCGCAGCAATGCAAACGCGTGCCTGACGCAAACGCGTGGATTGAAGTCTGCACGAATGAGGCGAACGCGTGGCAGGGAAAAATGCTGAATGACGCGAACGTGTGGATGACATGTACGCGTGACCTGCGTGATCTGCAGAAACTACAAAATATGCTGGGGTGATTTCGGACCGCATTTTGACCCAGTTTTCGGCCCAGAAACACAGACTAAACCTAGAGAACATGCAGAAACTCAAGGAGGCATCCACACACATTTTAGATTCATCATATTAGGATTACTTCAGTTTTAGATGTAAATCTAGATTAGTGTCACATTGATAGTTTATGCTTTTGCTTTGGATTGTGGATGTTGAAGAGCCATTACCTCCGTGATGAAATTACCTTAGTTTGTTCCTTTATCCTTTACTCTTTTCAGTTGATTATTGACTCTATTCAAATAAGTATGTTGCATTTTGAGTTTATTAATACATAGAGTTATTTTTATTTGTAATTAATTTTAATTCTCTCTATTTTATTTTATTCAATTATGTCTTCCTATATTTTTATGATTATTAATTCCATGTCAATGGAGTAGATTCTCCACTTGACATGGGGGCTGATTAAGAGGAGACACTTGAGTTAGAATGCTCAAGCAATTTCTTAAATTGGATGTTGTAGGTTAATTTTGTACCTTCTAACACTATACCTCCCTAAGGGAAAGGACTAGGAATTGCGGGTAAGAGTTAGTTGAATTACTATACTTTCCTTTACTCAGTAAGGGTTAACCAAGTAAGAATAACAACCTCTTTACACTACACTTGAGAAGATTCCAACAAGGATAGGACTTCCATTTAATTATTCCCCCAGTCAAGGCCTTTTATTTAGAAAATCAATAATTATTCTTAGTTTATTTTTATTGCTTTAATTCACAATTATTTTAATTACTCATTATCAAAACTCAACTTTCTGGGAATTTTCTGATTAATAAATTAGCACTCTTTCCTGCAACTTGTTGGGAGACGACCTGGGACTCATACTCCCAGTATTTTTATTTCTAAATTTCGTGACAACCCTTTTTAAATTGGTGAGGCAGATCTTGACTGGTTAAGAGCTATACGTGCAACGCTATCCTCTTATTTAAAATCTCTTAATTGGTTAACTTCTGCCACTACATCAATTTTTGGCGCCATTGCTGGGGAGTTGCAATAGTGTGCTAGATTATTAATTACTGTACATGTTTTATTTTAATTGCATATTTTATTTTTGTTTTGTTACCATGAGCTATATATCTTTCTCATTGAATGACGCGTTCATTTCCTGATCTGAGTTTAGTCTCATTTGATCCTAAAATTGAAAGAACTCTTTGACATATTAGATGAACTCAACGTCGGTTAGCCTCTGAGGGTGGTGAAGTGATTCTTATCGATTCACCAGTTTCATCAGAGGGCGAATCTAAACCACCATCTGAGAGCGAGACAAGCTCATTTGCTACTGAGTCAGTTCATTCACGTGCAGGTAACATGGCAGCACCTAGAAGAATTACCCTCCAGGAGGCAGGAGCCCCAGATTTCACACTGCAACTATATCAAGTGCATCATCCAGATGCGGCTGTGGATTTTGATCTAAAGACTGCACTAATCAACTTGATGCCCAAGTTTCATGGCTTACCTGCTCAAGAGCCTATCAAGCACCTTCGGGATTTCCAAACAGCCTATTTTACTGTTAGGCATCATGGTGCAGATGAAACTTCTATTTTGTTAACCGCTTTCCCGTTTTCTCTTGAGAGAAAGGCAAGGGAATGGTACTACTCCCAACCCCAAGCGACTGTTACTAATTGGGATACGCTTAGAAGAGAATTTTTGGAGAAATACTTTCTAGCTGAAGTTACTGATAGATTGAGGAAAGAGATTTCGATGATTGTTCAAGGCGAATCCGAGACTCTCTACGAATATTGGGAGCGCTTCAACAATCTCCTGGATGCATGCCCCCACCACATGATTGATAGACAAGTATTGATCAGCTACGTCACTCAAGGCATGAACCCCCAGGATAAGACTACACTGGAAGGAGCTAGTAATGGTTCTTTGAAAAAGTACAAAACCGCAGATGAAGCATGGCAACTGATCAGCGACTTAGCTGAGTCTACTAGGAATCACAGATAGAGGCGCAAGCCCAAAGCTGTTGCAGAGATTTCCTCTAGCAAAGAAACTACTGCTCTGACACAGAATATATGTGAAATGATCAACCTACTGAAACAGATGAAGTTGAATCAACAACAAACACAACAAGCTCAGCCTCTCCTACCCCAGCAAAGCCAATAGTTGGTCCCACAAAGAGTATGCGGGATCTGTGCTGATTATAGTCATTATACTGATGAATGTCTACAGCTCCAACAGGAAGACAACACTGTGGCAGCCACTTACAACTTCTATGACCGCCCAAATCAAGGATACAATCAACAAGGTGGTAACTACAACCAAGGTGGCAACTATAACCACGGATGGCAGGACAACTCCAATCAAGGCTGGAGAGATAATTCTAACCATAGCTGGAGGGATAATTATAACAGAGGAGGTAGAGACAATAATGTAAACCAGAGGTGGAATAACAACATCAACAACAGGCAGCAGAATCAGAACCAACCTTACAGAGCACCTCACCTAAGACAATCACAAGGAACCCAGCACAACCAACAACAAGTTCCTCAGATCACTTATTCTAATTCCTCATCAAATGATGAGATGCTCCATTCTCTTGTGTAAGGACAACAAGACATGCAGGCGCAGCTGAACTCTAGTCTGAATGGCTTCACTGCCACTTTACAAGCTCTCGTCTCCCGGATGGATTCCTCACTTAATTCAACACATCAACCTTCAAGATCCAATGGAATTCCTTCTCAACCACTGCCTAATCCCAAAGGTGGCATCAATACCATCACTTTGAGGTCCGAAACCACTTTACAGGAGAGGAACCATGAGGAGCCAAGCCCACAAGAACACATGCCAGCAGTGGATGTGGTGGAAGTGGAAGATGCTGAAGAGGAAGAGGACGTACAAGACATAGTTGAAGAAGAGGAAGCTCAGCCACAGAATGAAGCACCAAGGGATGCAGAAGCTACAAATCGCGCCCATCCTATCCCCTTTCCACAACTTGCAAGGAAGCCCAGAAAACCGATGGAACTTGATCCCAAAATGGTAGAAATATTCAAAAAGGTCGAGGTAACTGTTCCCCTTTTTTATGTTATTCAACAGGTACCTAAATATGCAAAGTTTCTAAAGGATTTTTGAATACATAAAGATAAGATTAATGAATTAGAGACTATTCCTTTAGGTAGCTCTATATATGCTTTAATAGGAAATATACCTGAAAAATGTAGTAATCCAGGTCCATGTATGGTTAACTGTACCATTGGAGGTGTTATATTTTCTTACTGTATGTGTGATTTAGGAGCATGTGTTAGTATAATGCCTTTGTCTATATATGATACTTTGAGGCTCCCTCCCTTAAAAAGGTCGGCAGCTCGTTTTGTGTTAGTAGATAAAAGCATTATTATAGTAGTTGGAATTGTTGAAGATGTATTAGTGAGCATTAAGGGGCTCACATTTCTTATTAACTTCTATATACTGGAAATGCCCCCTAATGACTCAGGAAGACCATCATCAATCCTGCTTAGAAGACCATTCTTGAAAATTTCAAAGTTCAAGTTGGATGCATTCTCAGGAACTCACCTCTCAACAAGAAGAGCAACTACTCAGTGTGCTAAGAAAACATAAGAAAGCAATTGGATGGAGCTTGGGGGACATAGTAGGCATCAACCCCCAAGTTTGTGAGCATAGAATATTCTTAGAAGAGGGAGCAAAGCCTGTCTGTCAGCCGCAAAGAAGATTGAATCCCACCATCCTAGAAGTTGTCAAGAAGAAAGTGACCAGGCTACTTGAAGCAGATATCATTTACCCGATCTCAGATAGTGAATGGGTCAGCCCAGTACAAGTGGTGCCCAAGAAGTCTGGAGTCACAACAATAAGAAATGAGCATGGAGAGCTCCTAACAACTAGAGTGAAGAATTCATGGAGAGTTTACATTGACTATTGGCGTCTCAACCAAGCCACTCGCAAGGATCATTACCCCTTACCATTCATTGATCAAATGCTTGATCGCCTGTCAGGTAAATCTCATTATTGTTTTTTAGATGGCTATACAGGATACTTTCAAATTCATATAGCTCCTGAAGATCAGGAGAAGACCACTTTTACATGTCCTTTTGGAACGTATGCTTATAAAAGAATGCCTTTTAGCTTGTGTAATGCACCTGCTACTTTTCAAAGATGCATGATGAGTATCTTTTCAGATCTTATTGAGAATTGTATGGAGGTTTTTATGGATGATTTTAGCGTATATGGTGACTCATTTAGCCTTTGCTTGGATAGTTTATCCAGAGTATTAGACAGGTGTTAGTACAAACCTTGTATTAAATTTTGAAAAATGTCACTTTATGGTAAAACAAGGAATTGTGCTAGGACATGTTTTGTCTAATACTGGCATTTCTGTAGATCCAGCAAAGGTGGATGTTATTTCTAGTTTACCTTACCCCTCCTCCGTGAGGGAAGTCCGTTTGTTCCTTGTCCATGCAGGTTTTTACAGGAGATTTATTAAGGACTTCAGTAAGGTAGCATTGCCTTTATCCAGATTACTGTAGAAAGATATTGAGTTCGAGTTCAGTGAGAGCTGTATGCAAGCATTTAATAAGCTGAAGATCGCCCTGACTCAAGCCCCAATCGTAAGAGGACCAGACTGGAGCAAGCCATTTGAAATTATGTGTGATGCCTCCAACCATGCAGTAGGAGCGGCGCTGGCTCATCGCGAAGGTAAGGACCCCTTTGTAATTGCCTATGCATCTAAGACTTTAGACGCTGCTCAATCTAATTACACTACTACTGAAAAAGAGCTTCTAGCTATTGTTATTGCTCTGGATAAATTCCGAGCCTACTTTCTTGGTACTAAGGTAGTAGTGTACTCAGATCATGCAGCTCTAAAATATTTATTAGCAAAGAAAGAGTCCAAACCAAGGCTAATATGTTGGATACTGCTACTGCAAGAATTTGATTTAGAAATTAAAGATAGGAGTGATAACCAGAATTTAGTGGCAAACCACCTGAAAGATCACAATCACTTTTGAAATTAAAGACAGGAGTGATAACTCAGATCACAATCACTTTTGATCCCACTAAATAAGATCTGAACTTATCAATGGCATAAACCACTGCAAGCAACTCCTTTTTTATGGTTGTGTAATTCTTCTGTGCGTCATTCAAAACACGGCTAGCATAGTAAATGACGTGTAGAAGCTTGCTATGCCTCTGTCCCAATACTGCACCAATGACATGGTCACTGGCATCACACATTAGTTCGAATGGTAATGTCCAGTCTGGTGCAGAAATGACAGGTGCTGTGACCAGCTTAGCCTTCAGAGTCTCAAAGGCCTGCAAACATCCTGTGTCAAAGACAAATGGTATGTCAGCAGCTAGCAGATTGCTCAGAGGTTTTGCGATTTTTGAAAAATCCTTTATAAACCTCCTATAGAATCCTGCATGCCCTAGAAAGCTTCTGATTGCCTTAACATTGGTGGGTGGTGGTAATTTTTCAATTACCTCTACCTTAGCTTGATCCACCTCTATTCCCTTGTTCGAAATTTTATGCCCAAGGACAATTCCTTCAGTTACCATAAAGTGACATTTTTCCCAATTTAAAACCAGGTTAGTCTCTTGGCATCTTTTCAGAACAAGTGCTAGATGGTTAAGACAGGAGCTAAATGAGTCTCCAAATACTGAGAAGTCATCCATGAAGACTTCCAGAAATTTTTCTACCATATCAGAGAAGATAGAGAGCATGCACCTCTGAAAGATTGTAGGTGCATTGCACAGACCAAAAGGCATTCTTCTGTATGCAAATACTCCAGATGGATATGTGAATGTTATTTTCTCCTGGTCCTGAGGATCTACTGCAATTTAGTTGTAACCTGAATAGCCATCCAAAAAGTAGTAGTATTCATGACCTGCTAGTCTCTCTAGCATCTGGTCTATGAATGGTAAAGGAAAATGATCCTTCCTGGTGGCTGTATTGAGCCTTCTGTAGTCAATACACATATGCCACCCTGTAACTGTTCTTGTAGGAACCAGTTCATTCTTTTCATTATGAACCAATATATTCCTCCCTTCTTAGGGATAACATGGACAAGGCTCACCTAGGGGCTATCAGAAATAGGATAAATAATCCCAGCCTCTAGTAATTTAGTGACCTCTTTCTGTACCACCTCCTTCATGGCAGGATTTAGCCGCCTCTGTGGTTGAACCACTGGCTTAGCATCATCCTCCAATCGGATCTTGTGCATGCATCTGGCTGGGCTAATGCCCTTAAGATCACTTATGGACCACCCAAGAGCTGTCTTGTGTGTCCTTAGCACCTAAATTAGTGCTTTCTCTTCCTGTGGCTCTAACCCAGAGCTTATGATTACAGGAATAGTGTCACCTTCTCCCAGAAATGCATATTTTAGGGATGGTAGTAGTGGTTTGAGCTCGAGTTTAGGAGGTCTCTCCTCTTCCTGAGGAGTTTTCAGAGGTTCTTTTATTTCCTCTGGTTCCTCTAGATCAAGCTGAACATCTTTAAAAATGTCCTCTAGCTTTGATTCGAGACTCTCAGTCATATTGACCTCTTCCACCAGGGAGTCAATAATATCAACGCTCAGGCAGTCTTCTGATGTGTCTGGACAACTCGTACCACTAACCAGCAAGTGCATTGGGTCGTCCAAGTAATACCTTACGTGAGTAAGGGTCGATCCCACGGAGATTGTCGACTTGAAGCAAGATATGGTTATTTTGTAATTCTTAGTCAGAAAATTGATAATAAAAATGGTTGGGTTTATGAAAAGTAATTAACATAAAATAAATAATACTTGTTATGCAGTAATGGAGAACAGATTGAGGTTTTGGAGATGCTTTGTCTTCTGAATCTCTTTTTTCTACTGTCTTATTCTTCACACACGCAGGTCTCCTTCCATGGCAAGTTGTATATTGGTGGATCACCGTTGTCAATGGCTACCATCCATCCTCTCAGTCAAAATGGTCCAAATGCGCTATCACCGCACGGCTAATCATCTGTCGGTTTTCACTCATGTTGAAATAGAATCCATTGATTCTTTTGCGTCTGTCACTACGCCCAACACTCGCGAGTTTGAAGCTCGTCACAGTCATCCCATCCCAGATCCTACTCGGAATACCGCAGACAAGGTTTAGACTTTCTGGATCTCAGGAATGGCCGCCAATAGTCCTAGCCTATACCACGAAGACTCTGATCATGAACCAAGAGGCTAAGAGATATACACTCAATCTAAGGTAGAACGAAAGTGGTTGTCAGGCACACGTTCATAGGTTGAGAATGGTGATGAGTGTCACGGATCATCACATTCGTCAGGATGAAGTGCGAGTGAATATCTTAGAATAGAGACAAGCGTGATTGAATGAAAAACTGTAGTAATTGCATTAATTCATTGAAACACAGTAGAGCTCCTCACCCCCAACCATGGGGTTTAGAGACTCATGCCGTCAGAAATAAAATGTGTAGTGTAAAAATGTCATTAGGTACATAGTAAGTCTCTAAAAGTTGTATTTATACTAAACTAGTAGCTAGGGTTTACAGAAAATGAGTAAACTCAGATGGATAGTGCAGAAATCCACTTTTCTTGGAGTTAAATGCCAGGTTGCAGCTTGTTTGTGCCGTTTAACTCTGGTTTGTAACCTGTTTCTGGCATTTAACTTCAGAATAGGGCAGAAAATTGGCATTTAAATGCCAGTTTATGTCATCAAAACTCAGGCAAAGTATAGACTATTATATATTGTTGGAAAGCCCTGGATGTCTACTTTCCAACGAAATTGAAAGCATGCCAATTGGGTTTCTGTAGCTCTAGAAAATCCATTTCGAGTGCAGGGAGGTCAGAATCCAACATCATCTGCAGTCCTTTTTCAGCCTCTGAATCAGATTTTTGCTCAGGTCCCTCAATTTCAGCTAGAAAATACCTGAAATCACAGAAAAACACACAAACTCATAGTAAAGTCTAGAAATGTGAATTTTTCATAAAAACTAATAAAAACATAGTAAAAACTAACCAAATCATACTAAAAACTACCTAAAAACAATGCCAAAAAGCGTATAAATTATCCGCTCATCAATTACTCAAGAAGCATGGAAAAATTCACAAAGTAGCAACAGCTTACCATCCATAGACAAATGGGCAAGCAGAAATCTCTAACAGAGAGATAAAACATATTCTGGAAAAGATAGTAAAACCTCAAAGGAAGGACTGGAGTGCCAGGTTACAAGATGCACTCTGGGCGTATAGAACAGCGTACAAGACACCCATTGGGATGAGCCCCTTCTGCTTAGTATACGAAAAGGCTTGCCACCTCCCAGTGGAGGTGGAACACAAAGATTTCTGGGCTGTGAAGGAGTGCAACATGAATCTTACGAAGGCTGGTGCTAAAAGAAAACTGCAACTAGCAGAACTAGAGAACCTCCGCCTAGAAGCATATGACAACTCCAGACGTTACAAGGAGAAGATGAAAGCTGTCCATGACAAGCATATAAAAAGGAGAGAATTTAGATCCGGGGAGTTAGTTCTTCTATATAACTCTAGACTGAGGGTTATGCCAGGTAAACTGATATCAAGATGGGAAGGTCCATACAGAGTAGAAAAGGTAGAGCCATACGGAGTTTTCCACCTGCGTCATCCTATTAACTCCCAATTACTTAAGGTCAATGGACATCGCCTGAAGCTTTACCATGGTGAGAAGATGAAGAATCATAAGGAACTAGAGGTCTTCCTCTTGGAAGACCCACAGATAGAAGCAGAATGAGCCTGACGAGCGTCTAACTTAAGGACGTAAAAGCAAAGTGCTAGGTGGGAGACAACCCACCATGGTATGATCGTTCCGTTCAGGCTTAGTTTTATTTTTACTTTATTTTATTTTTATAATGTTAATGACTCTCCTCATCATCCCTGCATATAGTTTGCATTAGCACTCTGCATATATATTAGAAAAAAAAAAGAGGAACAACATGCACGTGACGCGTAAGCGTCGCTGATGCGTCCGCGTCACCAGTGCGTTGGGAAGAAAACACAGTGAACAGAAAGTCACGCGAAAGTGTGGATGGAGGCATGCCTTAGGTACAAACATGTCCACACGACCGCGTGCCCCACGCGGCCGCGTCAATTGGAAAAATAGCCTCCCACGCGATTGCGTCACCCACGCGAACGCGTGACCCTAAAAATCGACGTAAAAGGAGGTGTATGGCAGCAAGTTAGGATGGAGCTGGGCTGGAATGGTGCTAGAAGCACCAACCCCATCACGCAACCGGGTGCCCCACGCGGCCGCATCGTTCTCCAAACATGGCCATTCACGCAATCGCGTTACCCACGCGATCGCGTTACCCACGCGATCGCGTCACTTAAAGTTTTGGCAAAATGAGTTTGACACAGAGAGTTGCATGAACGCACAGCTGCTCTCGTGCCATTCGCACAAATCAAGCCACGCGAACGCGTGACTCACGCGTCCGCGTCACTTGTAAAACATCACACACCACGCGACCGCGTGACCCACTCGTCCGCGTCGCATGCGGTGCACAGAATATCCAGATTAGCCAAAATATCTTATCTTTTCTTCCCCAAATCCTGATTTTTCTTTTACTTTATTATTTCTTTCTTCCCCCTTCCTCCTTCTCTACACATTCTCACTTTTTACCTTCTTCTCCCTTATTTTTCACGTCCATTATCAAGGTTCTTTTCTTTCTCTCTTTATTTTCATTTTTCCATTATTTTTATTTATGTTTACTTCTTCTTTTTCTTTCATTATCTACATTCTATTTTTCTTTTACTTTTCTTTTTATTCCTTTAATTGGTGTTAGAAATTTATTTGGGTCATTATCTTCTTTCATATTTTGTTGTGAGTTATTATAAATTGTTTGACAATTATATATTACTTTTCAAAAGGGTTGCTTGCATGTTCTATTTTATATTTTCAACAGCATATTTACCATGCATGCCTAGTGTTTGTGAAAACGCCCGTATGGCATTACACATTATTTTTCTTTATTTTACACTACTACTTTAATGCCTGTTTTTCACAAAACCCTTTTTATATTTTATTGATTAAATATATTTGTCAATACAAACAGATTGCCAGTTTAAAAGACTTGGTAATCTAACTTGGACATTGAATGCTTGACCTATGCTACTCATGCCTTTGCCGGCATGCCAATAAACATCTCGAAATCAATTATCATCACATGCACTTGCGATATTACCTTTGATGAACTTTTCACATGTAGTCTAGACCATGTGTTAACAACACCCCTATTTACAGTGCATTGATTATCAACCATAATGTTCACTCCCTTGCTCGAACCCTTAGCTTTACATATTACTTTCTCTTTCCTTTTTCAGGATGGCCACCAAGAAAGGAAAGGAGAAAGCTACTCCCAAACCACCAGCAAGGAGAGGAACAAAAAGAGCATTAGTGGCAGATCCATCTTCAACAGCGGTAACACCCTCAACAAAATGAACCAAGAGGATCATCAAGGTCGATGAACTATAACAATGAGCACCTTCTTATCCTCTCAACCCACATTGCTGAATTTGTTGAGCCCCGCATTGAGCGAAGACAATGGGAATTCCTACGGAGACAGCCACTGCAGGTTAATCTTTCTTGGGTAGTCAAATTCTACTCCAACTTTCACATGCCAACCATGCAGTCTGTCTACGTCCGTCAGTAATAAGTCCCCATAACTGAAGAGGCCATTCAACAAGCATTAGATCTTCCTCCTGCTCTAGAAGGATTGGACGCATTCCAAGAAGCCTCACTCAAGCACCAGACATACCAATTTGACTGGGATGCCGTTCTCAGAGTTATCGCACATCCTGGCAGCCTATGGATCTACGGATACCATCGTTCCCGGCCTAAGGGCATATCGGCTTCAGCACTTACCTTGGAGGCTCGAGTATGGGCACAGATTATGCCTCATTACGTCTTTCCGAGCACTCACGAGTCCTCCTTCACTGCAGACAAGGCTGTTTTACTCTGGTGTATCCTTACAGGCCAGCCTCTAAACTTACCAAGACACATTCAGGATGCTATGGGACACATACAAATTGCGGGCAACTTACCTTTTCCCGCCTTAGTTTCAGATCTCATCTCAGCAGCCGGAGTACCCTACAGGGCTGGGGACACCAAAGCCATGCTTCCACGGGATGATCAGCACGTCCCTAACGGAAAATATATCAGACCTCCAACAGCCACTATCAACCGGAGTACAGAACCAGCAGAAGACATCCCCTCTTCTTCCACACCACAAGCACCTACAACAAACAAACTGCTCCATCAAATACTTGAAAGGTTGGATCGGCAGGAAAACAAAGCAAAGCTACGAGAGCGCCGTAACCAGTACCGATTCACATACCTTAAGGAGCTATTTATGGGAGAATACAGATCTGACGTCGACCCAGACGCCCCGGACTCCACCTCATTTACCAGCACAGGGAGCCATGACGGTCCCGATGGTGGAGATACTACTACCAGCCCCCCTTTGTTCCTGACAGATGGCACCGAGGACGGTGCAAAGCCTTAAGTATGGGGAGGTCGGTCAATACCTGACTTCCGGAGGTAAATTCTCTTCCCTAAACACCAGTAAAATAGGATATTTAGTTAGTTTTTCTTTTGTAGAATAGGATAAATTGCATAGTAATAATTAGTTGCATACATGTTCTACTTGATTGAAGATAATAAGTTTCTTCTAAGACCCTATTTTTGAAAAATTTCACTAACTTAAATCAAAATTTTTGTGTTAAAACTTGTTTGAATATTGTAATTGGAACATAGTTTAAAAAGCTAAGAACACAACCCGTGAGACTTGAGCTTAATTACATGGTTACATTATTTAACCATAAATATTTTATTCTTGTGTGTTTACTTCTCTATGATTGTAATCTTCATTTTGTTTCATCCTATATATCCAATATTTAATTTACTTATGTGCATGCATATGATTGAGGCCATTATTTGATTTTAGCTCACTTATCCCAAATGAGCCTACCCTTTAAATTACCTTTGTTAGCCATTTTGAGCCTTTTTAATCCCATTTGTTCTATATTTTACCACATTACTAGCCTTAAGTGAAAAAATAATTAAATATCCCAATTGAATATTTGGCTAGCTTAAGATAGAAATTGTGTGTCAATTAAGTATGGAAAGATTCTGGGAACAAGGGTTAATAAAGGAATGTGTCATGATAAATTAATGGGAACTTGGGTACCTACTCATGTGAAATTAGAAAACAATTAAAGATCGATCTACATTGATAAGCTATGTTTATTTTTCATGTTCAAAAAAAATAAAAAATAAAAAATAAAAATAAAAATAAAAATAAAAATTTCAATAAATATTTAAATAAATAAGGGGACAAAATTACCCCAATTCTAAGTTTAAGTTAAGCTCCAAGATCAATGCATATGTGATGAAAATTAGAAGAAAGTTTATGCATGAGTATGTAATGCAAAGTGGGAAATTTTTGGGTAGCTAGGCATGATTCTAGAGTTATATAGAGTATATGTATGTTAGGTGAAAGCTTAGGTTAATTAAAGATTCAATTTATAGCTCACTTAGCCATATATATATATACCCTTACCCTTACCTTAACCCCATTACAACCTTAAAAAGACTTCATGATGTTTGCATTGATATATTATATATTGTTGATTGGTTAGGAGAATAACAAAATTCAGAAAGCAGGATTAGAGAAGAAAACAGTGAGTACCCTATACACTTAAGAGACTAGAGTGCACATACATCATCAGTGAGGGTTCAGTGCTTAATTCTATGTTTCCTGCTTTTATGAGCTGTCTTCTTACAATGTTACCTGTTTTTACTATATAAATTGAGTTAGTGAAAATTAAATTTATGTTTGTCTTGAAGAGCTTATTTATTCTAACTAAGTAGACAAGAATCATATAGTTGCATTATTATATATAGGTTGCATTACATTTCATGAGTTTTGCATTTCCCTACTCATTTAATTTATCTCCTTCAACTAAGCATGAGGACATGCTAATGTTTAAGTGTTGGGAGGTTGATAAACCATTATTTTATGATTTATATTATGTTTAATTGTGTGGTTTTATCAAGTCTTTGCCCACTTATTCATATGATTAGCATGAATTTACAATTCCTTTCCAAAATTGTTCCATGGTTGAAAACTTGCTTTCTAGAGATCTTTTAATTATATATTTTTATTCTCCTTTATACCATTCGATGCCGTGATCCGTGTGTTAAGTGTTTCAGGCCTCATAGGGCAGGAATGGCTTAAAGAATGGAAATGAAGCTTGCAAGAATGGAAGAAATACAAGAAACTAAGAAGATGACCAACGAACACTGATGCGAGCGCATGGCTCACGCGAATGCACAAAATGGAGAAATCGCAGCGACGCGAACGCATGCCTGACGCAAACGCATGGATTGAAGTCTGCACGAATGACGCGAATGCATGGACGACGCGAACGCGTGGCAGGGAAAAACGCTGAATGACATGAACACATGAATGACGCGTACGCGTGACCTGCACGATTTGCAAAAATTACAGAATACGCTGGGGGCGATTTCGGGCCGCATTTTGACCCAGTTTTTGGCCCAGAAACACAGACTAAACCTAGGGAACATGCAGAAACTCAAGGAGGCATCCACACACATTTCAGATTCATCATATTAGGACTACTTCAGTTTTAGATCTGAATCTAGATTAGTGTCACATTGATAGTTTAAGATTTTGCTTTGGATTGTGGATGTTGAAGAGCAATTACCTCCGTGAAGACATTACCTTAGTTTGTTCCTTTATCCTTTACTCTTTTCAGTTGATTGTTGACTCTATTCAAATAAGTATGTTGCATTTTGAGTTTATTAATATATAGAGTTATTTTTATTTTTAATTAATTTTAATTCTCTCTATTTTATTTTATTCAATTATGTCTTCCTATATTTTTATGATTATTAATTCCATGTCAATGGAGTAGATTCTCCACTTGACATGGGGGTTGATTAAGAGGAGACACTTGAGTTGGAATGCTCAAGCGATTAGTTAAATTGGATGTTGTAGGTTAATAATGTACCTTCTAACACTAGACCTCCCTAAGGGAAAGGACTAGGAATTGCGGGTAAGAGTTAGTTGAATCACTATACTTTCCTTTACTCAGTAAGGGTTAACCAAGTGAGAATAACAACCTCTTTACACTACACTTGAGAAGATTCCAACAAGGATAGGACTTCCATTTAATTATTCCCCCAGTCAAGGCCTTTTATTTAGAAAATCAATAATTATTCTTAGTTTATTTTTATTGCTTTAATTCAAAATTATTTTAATTACTCATTATCAAAACTCAACTTTCTTGGAATTTTCTGATTAATAAATTAGCACTATTTTCTGCAACTCGTTGGGAGACGACCTGGGACTCATACTCCCAGTATTTTTATTTCTAAATTTTGTGACAACCCTTTTTGAATTGGTGAGGCAGATATTGACTGGTTAAGAGCTATACGTGCAACGCTATCCTTTTATTTAAAATTTCTTAATTGGTTAACTTCTGCCGCTACATCAAGGCCCCCCTTCCTAAGTCACCGTCATCCTTCACACCATTCAAGTGGGTAAAATTCATATCCTTAGCTATCTTATTCCACTTGAATATGAGTTGCTTGAAACGGATGGTCAACTTAGAGCTATTTGTGGCATGAAAAGCAAGAAAGAGTTAGTTGGTGGAAGGCATTACAATTCAAGGTTCATTATGGTTGAGTCATCAAAGCTTAAGTACAATGGTTGGTGTAGTGCTACATTAAATAGATCTAGGAAGGTGTTTGGAATGCTTAATTGAGAATTCACTAGCCTTGTCACCCAGATTTAACTTTGGTAGTCAACAAGAAGATGGGTGCAAGAACAAGGTTTGGGACCTCGGAATTCATTTTAACAATCAATACTCTTGGGGTCTTGTCACTTGCTCAAGCCTACTTGAAGGCTTTATGCAGCTAATTTGGGATCCCGGTGGTCATTGGAGATGCAAACGTTGGTGGGGATTCAAGGTTGGATTCAAGCATAAGCCACCATAGCAAGGACCCCATCAATGGTCCAACTAAAGGACTTTAAATAAAAGTGCTAGGTGGGAGACATCCCACCATGGTAAACTTTTTCCATTCTCTTGTATATATAGTCAATGAATGAATTGAGTTGCCATTGTTAGGTAGTTTTCTTCTTTGCATATTCTTGTTTTAGTGTTTTGGATGCTAGTTTGTTTGATTAGATTTATGCCTTAAGTTGGAGAATAGTTGTTGTTAAATTGTATTTTGCTTGAAGTGTAAGTTTTGATTGTTTTGTATTTGAGAATTTTTCAAAAACCAAATGATTTATTGTTAAATTTTAATTTTTGGTTGCTTTAGAATGCTTATAGATTAGGAGAGTGCCCTGTTTCTGTTTTCATATTCCAAAAAAAAATGGCGACCCACGTGTAAGCATGGCCAACGCGCACGCGTCGGAGGCCCAAATTGAACTCCCGGTACAAAAACTAGAGAGTTGCGCTGGAGTGGTGCTGGTTTTGTGCGAATAGCACAACTTGGCCCCACGCGTACGCGTGGGTGACACCTACTCGTCACCTGTACTTTCTACGTTCCACGCGTACGCGTGGTCGACGCTTACGCGTCGTTTCTCCCTCCTGCTTTTCACGCGTATACGTGGACGAAGCGCGCGCGTCGTCTCGCGCCCTGTTTTCCCATTTCTCCTTTCTTCTTATCTCCTTCTACTTTCCTTCTTCTTTCTTTTCTTCTTGCTTTTTCTCTCTTCTTCCTTTCTTACTTTCTTCTTCTCCCTCTTTTTAAAATTCCACTTCTCATTTTTCTTATTTTTCATTTTCTTTTGTTACATTTGCTTACTTTCATTGATTTCATTTTAAGTTTGTTTTTGTAGCTTGTTCGTATTTTCTTTTCTAAGTTTCTTATTTTCATATTGGTATTGAATTTTCCTACTCAATTGTTGAGACCTTCTTGGTTAATTTTGGTGCTTCTTGACTTGTTTGATATTGATGGGTGATGAAATTTCTAAGTCAATGCTTAACCTTTGATGTTTCTTGCATCCTTTGTGCATTGATATGAACTTGCATGTCTTTCATGACCCACTCTTTCTTGTTTGAACTTGATGCTCAATATGCTTTTCATGTCACTTACTTATGCTTTGACTTTACTCTTGCATCAAGTGTTAGTTGATATGCCATTACTTATATTGTTTTCTCACTTACATGTTGTAGCTACCATGTAGTTGAGCATCATACTCCTACTTGGCATTCGCCCTCGCCTATGTTCTATTTGTTTTGATATCTTTATTGTAGGCTTAACTTTCTTTCTTTCTCTCTCCTTTTAGGCTGGCCACCAAGAAGGAAAGGAAGGGGGAAAAACTTCGAATGGGCAACAAACAAGTTCGCCCACACAACCTTTTGAAGAAACTCATTAGTTGTAGCAACCCGTCCACCTTACTTTTCTTTGCATGCACTGAGGACGGTGCAATCTTTAAGTGTGAGGAGGTCATCTGACCGACCTCCGTGGGTAACCACTTCCTTTTTCAACACCAATTCTTAATTGTCTTTGTTAGTTAGTTGTTGCATTGCATGCTAGTGAGAATTTGTACATATTTTACCACTTCTTTCTGATTAGGACTACATGGTTAGAGTGATGATTTCTTTTCCATGAAACTATTTTTAGGGCTGATGAGCGGATAATTTATACCCTTTTTGGCATTGTTTTTACATAGTTTCTAGTATGTTTTAGTTAGTTTTTATCATGTTTTTATTAGTTTTTATTCAAAAATCACATTTCTGGACTTTACTATGAGTTTGTGTGTTTTTCTGTGATTTCAAGTATTTTCTGGCTGAAATTGAGGGACCTGAGCAAAAATCTGATTCAGAGGCTGAAAAAGGACTGCAGATGTTATTGGATTCTGACCTCCCTAGACTCGAAGTTGATTTTCTGGAGCTACAGAAGCCCAATTGGTGCGCTCTCAATTGCGTTGGAAAGTAGACATCCTGGGCTTTCCATAAATATATAATAGTCCATACTTTGCCCGAGATTTGATGGTCTAAACTGGCGTTCAAAGTCAGCCTAAAATTTCTGGCGTAAAACGCCCAAACTAGCACCAGAATTGGAGTTAAACGCCCAAACTGGCACCAAAGCTGGCGTTTAACTCCAGGAACAGCCTAAGCACGAAAAAGCTTCAATGCTCAGCCCAAGCACACACCAAGTGGGCCCCAGAAGTGGATTTTTGCACTTAGTTACTCATTTTCTATAACCCTAGGTTACTAGTTTAGTATAAAAACTACTTTTAGAGATTTATGTTAGATCGTGGGAACTTATGTAACTTTGATCTTCTCTTACACGATTGGAGGCTGGCCATTCGGCCATACCTAGACCTCTTTTCACTTATGTATTTTCTACGGTAGAGTTTCTACACCCTATAAATTAAGGTGTGGAGCTCTGCTGTTCTTCATGAATTAATGCGAGTACTATTGTTTTTCCTTTAATTCACGCCTACTTCTTCTCCAATATATACTCTTGTTCTAAATTCAGTTAATTCAGATTGAAGGGGGTGACCCGTGATAATCACCTACTATCTTCATTACTCGCTTAGCCAAGATCCGTGTGCCTGACAACCGCAAGCGGTCCACATGATGTTCAACGTAGTCATTGGACGACAGCCGGAGTATATTCTCTTGGGTCTCTAATCAATGATTCACATCATCTCTCCTGACAACAGAGCATCTAAATCTGAGATTAGAACCTTCGTCGTATAGGCTAGAACCATTGGCAGCATTCTTGAGATCCGGAAAGTCTAAACCTTGTCTGTGGTATTCCGAGTAGGATCTGGGAAGGGATGACTATGGCGAGCTTCAAACTTGCGAATGTTAGGTGCAATGTGCAAAAGGACAATGGTCCTATTCCGACGCTAGCGGGAACCGACAGATGATTAGTCGTGCGGTAGCTGTACATGGTATTTTTCATCTGAGACGAGAAATCTGACAGTTGATTAGCCGGACAGAGATCGTACATGGATTTGTTTTCATCTGAGAGGATCATAGAGCTTGCCATGGAAAGGAGCACGCATGATTGGAAGAAGGCAGTAAGAAAGCAGAAGTTCAGAAGCAACAAAGCATCTCCAAACGCTTATCTGAAAATCCCACCAATGAATTACATAAGTATCTCTATCTTATTTTATGTTTTATTTATATTTTAATTATCAAAACCTCATAACCAATTTAATTCTCCTGACTGAGATTTACAAGATGACCATAGCTTGCTTCAAGCCGATAATCTCCGTGGGATCGACCCTTACTCACGTAAGGTATTACTTGGACGACCCAATTCACTTGCTGGTTAGTTGTGCGGAGTTATGAAAAAGTGTGAATCACAATTTCGCCATACCAAGTTTTTGGCACCGTCGCTTGGGATTGTTCGAGTTTGGACAATTGACAGTTCATCTTGTTGCTCATATTAGGTAATTTTATTTTATTTTTAAGCTTTTTTATTTTTTATTTTCGAAAAATTTGAATATATATATATAATTTGCTCTTCAGAATTTTTAAGAATGAATTCTAGAGTTTCATGAGATATGTTGAAGCCTGGCTGGCTGTTAAGCCATGTCTAATCTTTTGGACCGAGGTTTCCACTTATCTTTGTAGGAGCCTTTTGAGTCCCATCAATTTGGCTGTTGTACGTAATACTCTGCTGAACCTTGGCTGGCTATAGGCCATGTCTAATCTTTTGGACCGAAGCTTTCACATAAAGCTTGGCTGGCTTTAAGCCATGTCTAAATTCTTGGACTGAAGCTTTAGGCTAACATTGCATGATTCCTGGAATTCTTATTAAAAATTTTGAATTTCATTATTTTCTTTTTCCAAAATAATTTTCGAAAAATACAAAAAAATTCAATAAAATCATAAAACCAAAAAGAATTTTGTGTTTCTTGTTTGAGTCTTGTGTCGAATTTTAAGTTTGGTGTCAATTGCATATTTTTTTAAATTTTCTTAAAATTGTCGAAAACTCATGCATGGTGTTCTTCATGATCTTCAAGTTGTTCTTGATGATTGTTTTTGTTTAATCTTGTGATTTTCTTGTTTTGTGTTTGTTGTTGTTTTTCATATGCATTTTCAATTTTTTAGTGTTTCAACATTAAAAATTTCTAAGTTTGGTGTCTTGCATGTCTTTCTTTTCTTAAAAATTTTCAAAAATAAGTTTTTGGTGTTCATCTTGACATTCAAAGTGTTCTTGGTGTTCATCTTGACATTCAAGGTGTTCTTGCATATTTTTCTTGTTTTGATTCATAATTTTTATGTCTTGTGTCATTTTTGTGTTTTTCTCGCTCCTCATTAAAATTTTAAAAAAAATATCTTTTCCTTATTTTACTCATAAATTTCGAAATTTTGGATTGACTTAGTCAAAAATTTTTAAAATTTAGTTGTTTCTTATGAGTCAAGTCAAATTTTCAATTTAAAAATCCTATCTTTTCAAAACTTTTTCAAAAATCAAATCTTTTTCATTTTTCTTTCATGTTTTTCGAAAATTTTAGAAAAATTGATTTTCAAAATCTTTTTCTTATTTTTATTTCATAATTTTCGAAAACTTTACTAACAATTAATGTGATTGATTCAAAAATTTTAAGTTTGTTACTTTCTTGTTAAGAAAGGTTCAATCTTTAAATTCTAGAATCATATCTTTTAGTTTCTTGTTAGTCAAGTAATCAACTTTAATTTCAAAATCAAATCTTTTTAATTTCCTTTTCAAATCTTTTTCAAAATAAATTTCAATAATATCTTTTTCAAAACTTAATTTTAAAATCTTTTCTAACTTCTTATCCTTTTAAAATTGATTTTCAAATCTTTTTCAATTAACTACTTGATTTTTTGTTTGTTTTACTAATTCTTATCTTTTTCAAAACCACCTAACTACCTTTCTCTCTCTAATTTTCAAAAATTAACTAACCACTTTTTCAAAATTCCTTTCTAATTAACCAATTATTTTAAATTATAATTCTATTTTATTTCCTTTAATAATTTTCGAATTCTAACTAATAATTAAAATAAAAAGAAAAATATTTTTCTTTTCTTTTTGATTATTTTCGAAAACTCTCTCTTTCTCATCTCTTTCTATTTATTTTATTTATTTACTAACACTTCTCTTCTTCTTATAATTCGAACCCTCTCTCCCTCTCTGTGTTCTAATTCTTCCTCTCTTCTCTCTATATCATTCTTCTATTATTCTCTTCTTCTACTCACATAAAGGAATCTCTATATTGTGACATAGAGGATTCCTCTTCTTTCTCTGTTCTCTTCTTTTTCATATGAGCAGGAACAAGGATAAGAACATTCTTGTTGAAGATGATCCTGAACCTGAAAGGACTCTAAAGAGGAAGCTAAGAGAAGCTAAAGCACAACACTCTAGAGAGGACCTAATAGAAATTTTTGAAAAAGAAGAAGTTATGGCAGCCGAAAATAACAATAATGGTGGAGATGCAAGGAAGATGCTTGGTGACTTTATCGCACCCTCTTCTGACTTCTGTGGAAGGAGCATCTCAATTCCTGCAATTGGAGCAAACAACTTTGAGCTTAAGCCTCATCATGGACTTTCATTGGAAGATCCTCATCAGTTTTTAGCTGAGTTCTTGAAAATCTGTGACACTGTTAAGACCAACGGGGTTAATCCTGAGGTCTACAGACTTATGCTTTTCCCATTTGCTGTAAGAGACAGAGCAAGGACATGGTTGGACTCACAACCTAAAGAAAGCCTGAACTCTTGGGAAAAGTTGGTCAATGCTTTCTTAGCCAAATTCTTTCCACCTCAAAAGTTGAGTAAGCATAGAGTGGAAGTCCAAACCTTCAGACAGAAGGAAGGTGAATCCCTGTATGAAGCTTGGGAAAGATACAAGCAATTGATCAGAAGGTGTCCTTCTGGCATGCTTTCAGAATAGAGCATCTTATGTATATTCTATGATGGTCTGTTTAAATTGTCCAAGATGTCATTGGACAACTCTGCTGGTGGATCTCTTCATCTGAAAAAGACGCCTGAGGAAGCCTAGGAACTTATTGAAATGGTTGCAAATAACCATTTCATGTACACTTCTAAAAGAAATCCTGTGAATAATGGGACAACTCAGAAGAAAGAAGTTCTTGAGATTGATACTCTAAATGCTATATTGGCTCAAAATAAAATATTGACTCAGCAAGTCAATATGATCTCTCAGAGTCTAACTGGAATGCAAGCTGCATTTGGCAGTACTAAGGAAGCTTCCTCTGAAGGAGAAACTTATGACCCTGAGAATCCTGGAATGGAGGAAGTGAATTACATGGGAGAATCCTATGGAAACACTTACAAACTTTCATGGAGGAATCATCCTAATCTCTCATGGAAGGATCAACAGAAGCCTAATCAAGGCTTCAATAATAATAATGGTGGAAGAAACAGGTTTGGCAATAGCAAACCTTTTCCATCATCTTCTCAGCAACAGACAGAGAATTCTAGGCAGAGCCTCTCTGACTTAGCAACCATAATCTCTGATCTATCTAAGACCACTCAAAGTTTCATGATTGAAACAAGGTCCTCCATTAGAAATTTGGAGGCACAAGTGGGTCAGCTGAGTAAAAGAGTTACTGAAATCCCTCCTAGTACTCTCCCAAGAAATACAGAAGAGAATCCAAAGAGAGAGTGCAAGGCCATCTACACATCCTACATGGCCGAACCTATAGAGGAGGGAAAGGCAGTGATTTCCAGTGAGGAAGACCCCAATGGACGTCCACTGGCCTCCAAGGAGTTCCCTAATGAGGAACCAAAGGAATCTGAGGCTCATATAGAGACCATAGAGATTCCACTGAACTTACTATTGCCATTCATGAGCTCTGATGAGTATTCTTCCTCAGTTTCTAAGAGCAATCATAAAGCTGAATGCCAAGTTATTTGGTAATGAGACTTGGAAGGATGAACCTTCATTGCTCATCAATGAACTGAATGCTCTGGTTCAACTGAAATTACCTCAGAAGAAACCGGATCCTGGAAAATTCTTAATACCTTGTACCATAGGCACCATGACCTTTGAGAAGGCTCTGTGTGACCTGGGGTCAGGGATAAACCTCATGCCCCTCTCTGTAATAGAGAAACTAGGGATCTTTGAGGTGCAAGTGATAAACCATTATTTTATGGTTTACATTGTGTTTAATTGTGTAGTTTTATCAAATCTTTACCCACTTATTCACTAAATTAGCATGCATTTATAATTCCTTCCCAAAATTACTCCATGGTTGAAAACCTGCTTCCTAGAGACTTTTAATTATGTATTTTAATTCTCCTTTATTCCATTTGACACCGTGATCTATGTGTCAAGTGTTTCATGTTTTATAGGGCATGAATGACTTGGAGATTGGAAAGAAAGCTTGCAAAAATGGAAGGAACACAAGAAATTGAGGAGATGACCAGCGAGAAGTGACGCGGACGCATGGCTCACGTGACCACACGAAATGGAGGAAATTGCAGTGACGCGCTCGCATGCCTGACGCGAACGCGTGAATTGGAGGCTGCAAGAGTAACGTGAATGCGTGGATGACGCGCACGCGTGGCAAGGCAAAACGCTGGATGACGCGAACGCGTGGATGACGCGATCGCGTGACGTACGCGATCTGCAAAATATGAAGAATTTGCTAGGGGCGATTTTGGGCCCTGTTTTGACCCAGTTTTTGGTCCAGAAAAGCAGATTAGAGCCAGGGAACATGTAGAGACCAAGAACAACATTCATTCCACATAATTTTAGTTTTAGATCTGATTTTACTCCTCCTCTAGGTTTTCTCTCTACAAATTCATAGTTCTTAGGATTTTGATTTTATTGCTTTTTGTACTGGGATATTGAGAAGACTTATTACCTCCGTCAAGACTTCGTCATTATAGTTTGTTTCCTTACTTGTCACTTACTCTTTCATATCGCTAATTTCTTCAGAGTTACTATTGGATTATTTTTAGAATTTGTTAACACAAGAACTATTTTTATTTTATTTGATCCTTTTGATTATTATTTATCATGTCTTTCTTTATTCCCCTTTCTTATTTCGTAAATTTTACATTCATAATGAGCGAGTAGTTCCATAACTTGATTGGGAGTTGATTGAAAGGAGGACCTTGAGTTGGAATGCTCAAGAGTAAAATTATAGTTGGGTTTAGCGTTGGGTCGCCCTCTAATCACTGACACTAGTCCTTCCCAAGGGAGAGGATTAGAACTTGTGAATAGAAACTGACTTCCAACTTGCTTAACTTTCCTTTATCTGGTAAAGGATAACTGAGCAGGCAACCTTCAATTATCACTTTGTTCTTGGGAGAACTCCATCAAGGATAGGGCTTCCAACTAATCTACTCCTGGTCAAGGTTTTTATTTAAATTACATAAATTCTCTGATTTAATTTCCTGTTTATCAACTCAAACCATTTTAGAAAACATCTGATTAATAAAATAGCACACATTTCTGCAACTTGTTGGGAGATGACCTGGAATTCATACTCCCAGTATTTTAATTCTAATTTTGTGACAACCCCTTCTAAATTGATAAGCGGATTTTAGGTTGGTTAAGAACTATACTTGCAACGTATCTCTTATAAAAATTTCTTAACTCGCCAGTTTCCGCCACGTCAATTTTTAGCCCCGTTGCCGGGGAGTTACAATAGAGTGCTAAGTTATTGATTGGAATTTATTTATTTGGATTTTATTTTATTTTGCTACTATGAGCTGCATGTTTCTTTTGTTAAATGACACATTCACTTCCTGATCCAAGCTTGCCAGTATTTGACCCTGAGATTGAAAGAACTATTTCACGTATAAGGCAAGCTCGGCGTCGGTTAGTCCTCCCCGAGGACGAATCTAAAACGTCACTTAAGGGTGAAACAAGCTCCCCTTCTACTGATTCGGTTGATTTACGTGCAGGTGACATGGCAGCACCTAGGAGAGTTACCATCCAGGAGGCTGGAGCCCCTGATTTTACAATGCAACCGTTTCAAGTGCATCACCCAGCAGTGGATACAAATTTTGAAATAAAGACTGCACTGCTCAACTTGATGCCTAAGTTTCATGGCTTACCTGCTCAAGAGCCTATCAAGCACCTTAGGGATTTCCAAGCAGCCTGTTCTACTGTCAGGCGTGATGGTGCAGATGAAACTTCTATTCTGTTAAAAACCTTCCCATTCTCTCTTGAGGGAAAGGCAAGAGAGTGGTACTACACTCAACCCGCAGCAACTGTTTCTGACTGGGATACGCTTAGAAGAGAATTTTTGAAAAAATTCTTTTCGGCTGAAGTTACTGATAAACTGAGGAAAGACATTTCCATTATTGTTCAGGACGAATCCGAGACTCTTTACGAATACTGGGAGATCTTCAACAACCTTCTGGAAGCATGCCCCACCATATGATTGACAAGATAGTGTTGCTCGGCTATGTCACACAGGGCATGAGGCCCCAAGATAAGACCACATTGGAAAATGCTAGCAATGGGTCTATGAAAAAGTACAAGACCACTGAAGAGGCATGGCAATTGATCAGCGACTTGGCTGAATCTACTAGGAATCACAGACAGAAACAAGGCCGGTCAAAAGCTGTTGTGGAGGTATCTTCTAGCAAGGAGACTACTGCTCTGACTCAGAGTATATGTGAAATGACCAACTTACTAAAGCAGATGCAGTTGAGTCAATGATAAACCATTATTTTATGGTTTATATTGTGTTTAATTGTGTGGTTTTATCAAATCTTTACCCACTTATTCATTAAATAAGCATGCATTTATAATTCCTTCCTAAAAATACTTTATGGTTGAAAACTTGCTTTCTAGAGACTTTTAATTTTGTATTTTAATTCTCCTTTATTCCATTCGATGCCGTGATCTGTGTGTTAAGTATTTCAGGCTCTATAGGGCATGAATGACTTGGAGATTGGAAAGGAAGCTTGCAAAAATGGAAGGAACACAAGAAATTAAGGAGATGACCAGCGAGAAGTGACGCAGGCGCATGGCTTACGCGACCGCGCGATATAGAGGAAATTGCAGTGACGCGGACGCATGGCGCACGCGACCGCGCGGATTGGAAATTGCACCAGTGACGCGAAGGTGTGGACGACGCGCACGCGTGGCTAGGCAAAACGCTAGATAACGCGAACGCCTGGATGACGCGATCGCGTGACATGCGCGATCTGCAGAATCTGCAGAATTCGCTGGGGGCGATTTTGGGCCCTGTTTTGACCCAGTTTTCGGCCCAAAAAAGCAGATTAGAGCCAGGGAACATGCAGAGACAGAGGACAACATTCATTCCATCTAGTTTTAGTTCTTAGATCTGATTTTACTCCTCCTCTAGGTTTTCTCTCTACACATTCATAGTTCTTAGGATTTGATTTGATTGCTTTTTGGATTGGAACATTGAGAAGAGTTATTACCTCCGTCAGGACTTCGTCGTTCTAGTTTGTTTCCTTATCTGTCACTTACTTTTCCATGTCCTTTATTTATTCAGAATTACTATTGGATTATCTTAGAATTTATTAATATAAGAATTACTTTTATTTTTAATTGATCGTTTTTAATTACTATTTATCATGTCTTTCCTTATTTCCCTTTCTTATGTTGTGAAGTTTACATTCATAATGAGCGAGTAGTTCTATAACTTGATGGGGACTTAATTGAAAGGATGACCTTGAGTTGGAATTCTCAAGAGAGGAATTGTAATTGGGTTTATCGTTGGATTGTCCTCTACTCACTGACACTAATCCTTTCCAAGGGAAAGGATTGGAACTTGTGAATAGAAATAGCTTTCCAACTTGCTTGACTTTCCTCTACCTAGTAAGGGATAACTAAGCAAAACAACCTTCATTTACCAATTAATCTTGAAGAGTACTCCAACAAGAATAGGGCTTCCAACTAATCTACTCCAGGTCAAGGTTTTTATTAAAATTACATAATTTCTCTGATTTAATTTCCTATTTATCAACTCAAACAATTTTTAGAAAACATCTGATTAATAAAATAGCACACCTTTCTGCAACTAGTTGGGAGACGACCTGGGATTCATACTCCCAGTATTTTAATTTTAATTTTGTGACAACCCCTTCTAAATTGATAAGTGGATTTTCGGTTGGTTAAGAAATGTACTTGCAACGTATCTCTAATAACAATTTCTTAACTCGCCAATTTCTGCTACGTCAATTTTTGGCGCCGTTGTTGGGGAGTTGCAATAGAGTACTAAGTTATTGATTGGAATTTATTTATTTGCATTTCATTTTATTTTTTTGCTACTATGAGCTACATGTTTCTTTCGTTAAATGATGCGTTCACTTCCTGATCCAAGCTTGCCAATATTTGATCCTGAGATTGAAAGAACTATCTCACGAATAAGGCAAGCTCGGCATCGGTTAGTCCTCTCTGAGGGCGAATCTGAAACGTCACTTGAGGAAGAAACAAGCCCCCTTTCTGCTGATTCGGTTGATTTACGTGTAGGTGACATGGCAGCACCTAGGAGAATTACTATCCAGGAGGCTGGAGCCCCTGATTTTACAATGCAACTGTTTCAAGCGCATCACCCAGCAGTGGCTACAGACTTTGAAATAAAGACTGCACTGCTCAACTTGATGCCAGAGTTTCATGGCTTACTTGCTCAAGAGCCTATCAAGCACCTGAGGGATTTCCAAGCAGCCTGTTCTACTGTCAGGCGCGATGGTGCAGATGAAACTTCTATTCTGTTGAAGGCTTTCCCATTCTCTCTTGAGGGAAAAGCAAGAGAGTGGTACTACACTTAACCCGCAGCAACCGTTTCTGACTGGGATATGCTTAGAAGAGAATTTTTTGAAAAATTCTTCCCAGCTGAAGTTACTGATAAACTGAGGAAAGACATTTCCATGATTGTTCAGGACGAATCCGAGACTCTCTATGAATACTGGGAGCGCTTCAACAACCTTCTAGAAGCATGCCCCCACCATATGATTGACAAGATAGTGATGCTCGGCTACGTCACACAGGGCATGAGGCCCCAAGATAAGACCACATTGGAAAGTGCTAGCAATGGGTCTATGAAAAAGTACAAGACCACTGATGAGGCATGGCAATTGATCAGCGACTTGGCTGAGTCTACAAGGAATCACAGGCAGAAACAAAGCCGCTCAAAGGCTGTTGCAGGGGTATCTTCTAGCAAAAAAACTACTGCTCTGGCTCAGAGTATATGTGAAATGACCAACTTACTGAAGCAGATGCAGTTGAGTCAACAACAAGCACAGCAAAAACAAATAGTTAGTCCCACAGAGAGTGTGTGGGATTTGTGCCGATTATAGCCATTATACTGATGAATGTCCGCAGCTCCAGCAGGAAGACAACACTGTGGCAGCCACTAATAACTTCTATGACCGCCCCAACCAAGGGTACAATCAAGGTGGCAGTTACAGCCATGGATGGCAGGACAACTCTAACTATAATTGGAGGGACAATTCTAACCAGAATTGGAGGGACAACAATAACAAAGGAGGCAGAGACAATCAAGGATATCAGAGGTGGAATAATAACAATAACACGTAGCAGAACCAGAACCAGCCTTACAGAGCACCTCACCTGAGGCAGTCCCAAGGACCACAACACAACCAATAACAAGTTCCGCAGATCACTCAATCTAATTCCTCTCCGAGTGACGATACTCTTCAATCCATTGCACAAGGACAAAGGAACATGGAAAGTTCACTTAATGGCCTAGTGTCTGCTATACAAGCTCTCATCTCTCAGCTGGCACCACCCAATACTTCAAACACTCAACAAGCAAGCTCCAGTGGAATTCCTTCTCAACCCTTACCCAATCCAAAGGGTGGCATCAATGCCATTACCCTATGGTCCGGAACCACATTGCAAGAGAGGAATCAGGAGGAGCCAAGCCCACCAGAACACACCTCAGCTGAAGAGGTAGTGGAAATAGAAGATATTGAGGAGGAAAAGGATATACAGGACACGACTGAAGAAGAAGAAGCTCAATCACAGAAAGAAGCACCAAAGGGTGCAGACACTGCAGAAAATGCCATTCCTATTTCATTTCCATAACTTGCAAGGAAGCCCAGGAAGCAGTTGGAACCTGATCCCAAAATGGTAGAAATATTCAAAAAGGTTGAGGTAACTGTTCCCCTTTTTGATGTCATTCAGCAGGTACCTAAATACGCAAAGTTTCTAAAAGATTTATGTATACATAAAGACAAAATTAATGAATTAGAGACTATTCCTTTAGGTAGTTCTATATCTGCTTTAATGGGAGGTATACCTGAAAAGTGTAGTGACCCAGGTCCATGTATGGTTAATTGTACTATTGGTGGTGTAGTATTTTCTGATTTCATGTGTGATTTAGGAGCATGTGTTAGTATAATGCCTTTGTCTATATATGATATTTTGAGGCTCCCTCCCTTAAAAAGGTCGGCAGCTCATTTTGTGTTAGCAAATAAAAGCATTATTACAGTGGCTGGAGTTGCTGAAAATGTATTAGTGGGCATTAAGGGGCTCACATTCCCCATTGATTTTTATATCCTAGAGATGCCCCAAAATGACTCGGAGAAGCCATCATCAATCCTACTCGGAAGACCATTCTTGAAGACCTCGAAGTTCAAATTGGATGCTTTTTCAGGAACATACTCTTTTGAAATAGACGGCCGAGTGGTAAGCTTCAATCTGAATAGAGTTATGAAGTACCCTCCAGAAGATCATTCTATCCTCCAGTGTGACATCATAGATGAAACCGTAGCTGAAATTCACCAGGAGGAGTTAGAAGAGAAGTACATAGGACAAGGTCCGAGTGTGGGGACACTTTCTGAGGACAACGAAAGTACTTTACCATTGTCACCAACTCCAGACAATCCAGAGCCTAGCCATGAGCCGAAGTTAGAATTAAAACCCCTCCCTCTACACCTCAAATATGCTTACCTTGAGGACAAGCAGAAGTTTCCAGTTATCATTGCACGAGAACTCACTTCTCATCAAGAAGAACAGTTACTTAGTGTGCTGAGGAGACACAAGAAGGCAATTGGGTAGAGTTTGGCAGACATAGTAGGCATCAACCCTCAAGTTTGTGAGCACAGAATATTTTTAGAAGAGGGAGCTAGGCCTGTTCGTCAACCCAAGAGAAGACTGAATCCCACTATCTTAGAGGTTGTCAAAAAGGAAGTGACCAGACTACTAGAGGCAGATATAATCTACCCCATCTCAGATAGTGAATGGGTAAGCCCAGTACAAGTGGTGCCCAAGAAGTTTGGAGTCACTACAGTGAAGAATGAGCATGGAGAGCTCATAGCAACTAGAGTACAAAATGCCTGGAGGGTCTACATTGATTACAGGCGCCTAAACCAGGCCACTCGTAAGGATCACTATCCTCTTCCATTCATTGATCAAATGCTGGATCGCCTGTCAGGTAAATCGCATTATTGCTTTTTAGATGGTTACACAGGTTATTTCCAAATTTATATAGCTCTTGAAGATCAGGAAAATACTACTTTTACATGTCCTTTTGGGACTTATGCTTACAAGAGAATGCCCTTTGGCTTGTGCAATGCACCAGCTAGTTTCCAAAGGTGCATGATGAGTCTTTTCTCTGATCTTATTGAGGATTGTATGGAGGTTTTTATGGATGATTTTAGCGTTTATGGTGATTCCTTTAGCCTTTGCTTAGATGGTTTATCTAGAGTATTAGATAGATGTATCAGTACAAACCTTGTTTGAAATTTTGAAAAATGTCACTTTATGGTTAAACAAGGGATTGTACTAGGACATGTTGTATCTAATACTGGCATTTCTATAGATCCAGCGAAGGTGGATGTTATTTCCAGTTTGCCTTACCCCTCCTCTGTAAGGGAAGTCCGTTTGTTCCTTGGCCATGCAGGTTTTTACTGGAGGTTCATTAAGGACTTTAGTAAGGTAGCACTTTCCTTATCCAGATTACTGCAGAAAGATATTGAGTTCGAGTTCAGTGAGGATTGCAAACAAGCGTTTGATAAACTGAAGACTGCCCTGACTCAAGCTCCAATTGTGAGATGACCTGACTGGAGCCAACCATTTGAAATCATGTGTGACGCCTCCAACCATGCAGTAGGAGCAGCGCTGGCTCAGCGTGAAGGTAAGGACCCCTTTGTAATTGCTTATGCATCTAAAACTTTAGACACTGCTCAGTCTAATTACACTACTACTGAGAAAAAGATTCTTGCTATTGTTTTTGCTCTGGATAAATTCCGAGCCTATTTACTTGGTACTAAAGTAGTAGTGTACTCAGAGCATGCAGCTCTAAAGTATTTATTAGCTAAAAAGGAGTCCAAACCAAGGCTTATACATTGAATACTGCTACTACAAGAATTTGATTTAGAAATAAAGGATAGGAGTGGAAACCAGAATTTAGTGGCAGACCACTTGAGTCGCCTTGAGCACATTAAGGATGACTCCACTCCTATAGCTAATAATTTCCCTTTTGATAACCTGCAAGCAGTATGTGAGGTAGTCCCTTGGTATGCACCTGTAGCTAATTTTCTAGTTAGCTACACTTTTCCTCCAAACTTTACTAAGCATCAAAGAGACAAGCTGAAAAGCGAGTCTAAATATTATATATGGAATGACCCATATTTATGGAGATGTGGCACTGACCAGGTAATTAGAAGGTGTGTACCTCAATCAGAATTCCAGTCCATCTTAGAGGCCTGTCACTCATCTGAGAGTGGAGGACATTTTGGCCCTCAAAGAACAGCTAGAAAAATCTTGGATTGTGGATTCTGGTGGCCTACTCTTTTTAAAGACACTGCTGAATTTTGTAAATCCTGTTTCCCATGCCAAAAATTTGGTAATATATCTAGGAGGGATGAGATGCCTCAACAAATTATGCTTTTCTGTGAAATTTTTTACGTTTGGGGCATTGACTTCATGGGTCCATTTCCAAATTCTAACGGTTATTTTTATATATTGTTAGCTGTAGATTATGTTTCCAAATGGGTGGAAGCAATTCCTACCCGTACTGATGATGCTAACACTATTGTTTCCTTTGTTAGAAACCACATTATTTGTCGCTTTGGATCACCACGAGCAATCATGAGCGATCAAAGCACCCATTTTTGTAACAGGAGACTAACAGGATTACTGAAGAAGCATGGGATAATTCATAAAGTAGCAACAGCCTACCATCCTCAGACTAATGGGCAAGCCGAGGTGTCAAATAGAGAGATAAAGCGTATATTGCAGAAGATAGTCAAACCTCATAGAAGAGACTGGAGCACCAGGCTACAAGATGTAGTTTGGGCATACAGAACAGCATACAAGACACCCATTGGGATGAGTTCCTTTCGCTTAGTTTATGGAAAAGCCTGTCATCTCCCTGTTGAAGTAGAGCACAAAGCCTCTTGGGCAGTAAAAGAGTACAACATGGGATTTGAGAATGCCGGAGCTGAAAGGAAGTTGCAATTGCAAGAATGGGAAAGCCTTCGCCTAGAAGCTTATGAGAACTCAAGGCTGTACAAGGAAAAGATGAAGGCTGTACATGATCAACACATCAAGAGAAAAGAGTTCCAACCTGGGGACTTAGTCCTCCTTTACAAATCTAGACTGAGGCTCATGCCAGGCAAGTTGAGATCAAGATGGGAAGGTCCATATAGAGTAGAGAAGGCTGAGCCGTACGGAGTTTTTCACCTAAGTCATCCTTCAAGCTCTGAACTCATCAAAGTTAATGGCCATCGTTTGAAGCTATATCATGGTGAGAAGGTGACGAAAAACAAGGTGTTAGATATCTTCTTCTTGGAGGATCCGCTCACAGTAGAAGATTGAGCTAATGGAGCGTCCAACTTACGGACTTTAAAGCAAAGTGCTAGGTGGGAGACAACCCACCATGGTATGATCGTTCCTTTCTTTATTCTTAGTTTTCTTTTTCAATAACTCTTCTCATTTTTAGTACATTTAGTTTGCATCTGCATTTGCATATTTTTACTTTTATTTAAAAAAAAAAAAGAGGGAGAGCCGCGACGCGACAGCGTCACCGACCCGTCCGCGTCGCAGGTGGCTCAGAGAGAATACGATATCGAACAGAAAGTCACGCAGGAGCGTGGCTGGAGGCGTGCCTTTGGCACAAATCACCCCACGCGACCGCATCGCTGACGCGTTTGCGTCACATGGGAAACATGCCTCCCACACGTCCGCGTCACTCACGCGGCTGTGTGACCTGGAAATCGACGTAAGAAAGGGTGCACAACCGAAAGTTGTGCTAGAGTGGTGCTGGACTGGTGCTGAACGCACAAACCTTACCACGCGGACGCATGGCTCATGCATCCGCGTCATATCCCTATAATTGCCACTCACGCGATCGCGTCGATCACGCGACCGCGTCACCCTGAATTTTGGCAAAAATAAGTTTTGAACAGAGAGTTGTGTGAGCGCGAGGCTGCCCTCGCGCCAGTAGCACAAAACGAGTCACGCGTCCGCGTGACTGACGCTACCGCGTCAATTCATTTAAGCGCAAGTCACGCGAACGCGTCCCCCACATGCCCGCGTCTCCTGCGCGCACAGCTTATCCTAATTTGCCAAATACCTTATCTTTCCCTTCTCCAAATCCTACTTTTTCTTTTCCCCCTCATTATTTTCTTTCCCTCTCTTCCTCCTTCCTTCTTTTTCACTTTCTATTCTCTCTCTCATCACCATTAACAAGGTTTTTCTTTTCTTCTTCCCTCTTTACTTTTCTATTCTTCTTCTTAATTTATGTTCTCTTCTTTTTTTCTTTTTCTTTTTACTTGTATTATCTATATTTTTCTTTTAATTGGTGTTAGATATTTAGTAGGGTCATTATTATTCCCTATGGTTTGCTTGTGGATTATTAAGAACTTGTTTGGCAATTTTATGCTAATTTTTAAAAGGGTTGCTTGCATGTTCCACTTATTATTTTCAATAGCTTACCTACAATGCATGCTATGTGTTTGTGAAAATGCCCGTATGGCATTGTGCATTATTTTTGGATTTCTTTTTACTCTAAATGCCTGCTTTTCACAAAACCCTTTTTTATATTTTATTAATTTAATATAATTTCTATTTCAAACAGGTTGTTAGTTTGAATTCTGTGGTAATTTAACATGGACATTGAATGCTTGATCTATGCTACTCATGCCTTTGCCTGCATGCCAATAAACACCTTGCATTTAATTGTCACCCTATGCACTTACTATATTCCTCATGATAATTTTTCACATGCAGTCATGACCATGTGTTAACTTCATTCATCTTTAATGTGCATTGATTACCACCCATACCATCCTCTTCCTTGCTCTACCCCTTGACATTTTGACATACTTTCTCTTTTCTCCCTTTCAGGATGGCCACCAAGAAAGGCAATGAGAAAGCTGTTCCCAAATCAATAGCAAAGAGAGGAACAAAATAAGCATTAGTGGCAGAGCCTTCTTCTACTGCAGTTAAACCCTCAACAAAAAGAATTAAGAGGATTATAAAGGTTGATGATAAAGAAAAAGCCTTTCCAACAAAGGACACTGTACGATTTACCAATCGCTACTCTGAGCAGATGTTCTCTATCCTGGCAGAAAGGAGTTACAACAACGAACACCTTCTTATCCTCCCAAACCATATTGCTGAATTTGTTGAGCCACAAATTGAATGAAGACAATGGGGTTTCCTCTAGAGACAGCCACGGCAGGTTAATCTTTCTTGGGTAGAAGAGTTCTACTCCAATTTCCACCTGCCAACCCTGCAGTCTGTCTATGTCCGACAGAAGCAAGTCCCCATTACAGAAGAGGCCATTCAACGAGCTCTAGATCTTCCCCCTACTCCAGAAGGACTGGACACATTTCAAGAAGCCGCACTCAAGCGCCAGATGTACCAATTTGATTGGGACGCTGTTCTCAGAGTTATCGCACTACCTGGCAGCGGATGGATCTACGGTTACCATCGTTCCCGTCCTAAGGGAATATCGGCTTCTGCACTTACCTTAGAGGCTCGAGTATGGGCACAGATTATGTCCCATTATATCTTTCCAAGCACTCACGAGTCCTCCCTCACTGCAGAAATGGCCGTTCTACTATGGTGCATCCTTACAGACCAGCCTCTAAACCTACCAAGACACATCCGGAGTGCTATGGGACACGTACAAATTGCGGGCAACTTACCTTTTCTCGCCCTGGTCTCAGATCTTGTCTCAGCAACCAGAGTCTCCTATAGAGCTGGGGACACCAAAGTCATGCTTCCACGGGTTGATCAGTATGTCCCTAATGGGAAATACATCAGACCTCCAGCAGCCACTACCAGCCAGCCTACTGAACCGGCTGAAGAAATTCCTCCTTCAACACCACAAGCACCTACAACCACTCAACTACACCATCAGATACTTGAAAGGTTGGATCGGCAGGAACACAAAGCAAAGCTAAGAGAGCGCCGTAACAAGCGCCGATTCACATACCTCAAGGAGCTACATAAGGGAAAATACAGAGACTCAGACACCCTGGACTCCACTTTCTTTACCAGCACTGGGAGCATGACGATCCCGACTGTGGAGATACTGCTACCAGCCCACCCTTGTTCCTGACAGATGGCACCGAGGACGGTGCAAAGCCTTAAGTGTGGGGAGGTCGGTCAGTACCTGACTTCCAGAGGTAATTTCTCTTCCCTAACACCAATAAAATAGGATATTTAGTTAATTTTTCTTTTGTAGAATAGGATAAATTGCATAGTAATAGATTAGTTGCATGCATGTTCTACTTGATTGAAAAGACAATAAGTTTCTTCTAAGACCCTATCTTTTTTTAGAACAAAATTTCACTAATTTTAATTTAAACTTTTGTGTTAAATTTGCTTGAAGTTATATTTGGAATATGGTTTTTGAGCTAAAGAACACACAACCTGTGAGACTTTGAGCCTTTATACATGGTTACATTATTTAACCATAATTATTCTGTTCTTGTGTGTTTACTTCTCTATGATTGTAATTTATATTTTGTTTCATCCTATATGTCCAATGTTCAATATATTTATATGCTTGCATATGATTGAGGCCATTATTTTTTTAGCTCACTTATCCAAATTAAGCCTACCCTTGCAATTACCTTTTTTAGCCACTTTGAGCTTTTAAATCCCAATTATTCTTTATTTTACCACATTACAAGCCTTAAGCGAAAAAACAATTTTATATCCCAATTGAATCTTTAGTTAGCTTAAGATAGAATTGTGTGTTAATTAAGTATGGGAAAATTGTGGGAACAAAAGATAATAAGGGATTGTGTCATGATGATATAATGGGAATTTGGGTACCTACTCATGTGAAACTATAAGAATTAAACATCTATGTGCATTGATAAGCTATGTTTATTTTTATTTTAAAAAAAATCCAAAAATATTCAATAATTAAATAAGGGGACAAAATTACCCCAATGTTAAGTTAAGAATTCCAAGATTAATGCATGTATGATAAAAGTAAAATGAAAGTTGATACATGAGTAAGGAATGTGAAAGAGAAATTTTGGGGTAGCTAGGTATAAAATTTAAGTTATATAGAATGTACATATGTGTGGGTTAAAGCTTAGATTAATTAAAGATTCAATTTATAAAGCTTACTTAACCATATGTGTATCCTTACCCTTACCTTGGCCCCATTACAACCTTGAAAAGACCTCATGATGTTTGCATTGGTATATTAAATGTTGTTGATTGGTTAGGTGAAGAACAAAAATTAGAAAGCATGATTAGAGAAGGATAGAGTGATCACCATATACACCAGAGAGATTAGAGCATACATACATCATCAGTGAGGGTTCAATGCTTAAATTCTATGTTCCCTGCTTTCATGAGCTACCTTCTTGCATTTTTATCTGTTCTTATTGTATAAGAATTGAATTAGTAGAATTTGATTTGTGATTGTCTTGAAGAGCTTATTCACTTTTAACCAAGTGGACAAAAATCATATAGTTGCATTCACATATATAGGTTGCAGTGCATTGCATGAGTTTTACATGTTCCTACTCATTTATTTTATCTCCTTCAACTAAGCATGAGGACATGCTAATATCTAAGTGTGGGGAGGTTGATAAACCAGTCAACAACAAGCGCAGCAAAGCCAACAGCTAGTCCCACAAAGAGTGTGCGGAATCTGTGCTGATTATAGCCATTATACTGATGAATGTCTGCAGCTCCAACAGGAAGACAACACTGTGCTAGCCTTTCATAACTTCTATGACTTCCCCAATCAAGGATACAATCAAGGTGGCATTTACAACCATGGATGGCAGGACAATTCCAACCAAGGTTGGAGAGATAATTCTAACCAGAGCTAGAGGGACAACAATAACAGAGGAGGCAGAGACAATCAAAGATATCAGAGGTGGAATAATAACAACAACAGGCAGCAGAACCAGAACCAGCCTTACAGAGCACCTCACCTGAGGCAGTCCCAAGGAGCACAGCACAACCAACAACAAGTTCCGCAGATCACTCAATCTAATTCCTCTCCGAGTGACGAAGCGCTTCAATCCATTGCACAAGGACAAAGGAACATGGAAAGTTCACTTAATGGCCTAGTGTCTGCTATACAAGCTCTCATCTCTCAGCTGGCATCACCCAATACTTCAAACACTCAACATGCAAGCTCCAGTGGGATTCCTTCTCAACCCTTACCCAATCCAAAGGGTGGCATCAATGCCATCACCCTAAGGTCTGGAACCAAACTACAAGAGAAGAATCAGGAGGAGCCAATCCCATCAGAACACGCCTCAGCTGAAGAGGTGGTTGAAGTAGAGGATGCTTAAGAAGAAGAGGACATACAAGACATGGTTGAAGAAGAAGAAGCTCAACCACAGAAGGAAGCACCAAAGGATGCAGACCCTGCAAAAAATGCCCTTCCTATTCCGTTTCCACAAATTGCAAGGAAGCCCAGGAAGCAGATGGAACTTGATCCCAAAATGGTAGAAATATTCAAAAAGGTTGAGGTAACTGTTCCCCTTTTTGATGTTATTTAGTAGGTACCTAAATACGCAAAGTTTCTAAAAGACTTGTGCATACATAAAGACAAAATTAATGAATTAGAAACTATTCCTTTAGGTAGCTCTATATCTGCTTTAATGGGAGGTATACCTGAAAAGTGTAGTGATCCAGGTCCATGTATGGTTAATTGTACTATTGGTGGTGTAATATTTTCTGACTGCATGTGTGATTTAGGAGCATGTGTTAGTATAATGCCTTTGTCTATATATGATACTTTGAGGCTCCCTCCCTTAAAAAGGTCGGCAGCTCGTTTTGTGTTAGCAGATAAAAGCATTATTATAGTGGTTGGAATTGCTGAAGATGTATTAGTGAGCATTAAGGGGCTCACATTTCCCATTGACTTTTATATATCCTGGAGATGCCCCCTAATGACTCAGGAAGGCCATCATCAATCCTGCTTGGAAGACCATTCCTGAAGACTTCAATGTTCAAGCTGGACGCATTTTCAGGAACTTATCTTTTGAAATAGATGGCAGAATAGTGAAATTTAGTCTAAATGGAGCTATGGAGCACCCTCCGGATGATCATTCCATCTCACAATGTGACATCATAGATGAATCCATGGCTGAAGTTCACCAGGAAGAATTAGAAGAGAAGTACACAGGGCAAGGTCCAAGTGTGGGGACACTTTCAGAGGATAATGAGGGCACTTTGCCCTTATCACCAGCTCCGGATGATCCAGAGCCTGGCCATGAGCAGAAATTGGAATTAAAGCCCCTCCATCCACACCTCAAGTATGCTTACCTTGAGGACAAGCAGAAGTTTCCAGTTATCATTGCAAGGGAACTTACTTCTCAACAAGAAGAACAGCTACTCAGTGTGTTGAGAAAACACAAGAAAGTAATTGGATGGAGCCTGGCAGATATAGTAGGCATCAGCCCTCAAGTTTGTGAGCACAGAATATTCCTAGAAGAGGGAGAAAAGCCCGTCCGTTAACCTCAGAGAAGACTGAATCCCACCATCTTAGAAGTTGTCAAGAAAGAAGTGACCAGGCTACTTGAAGCAGATATCATTTACCCCATCTCAGATAGCAAATGGGTCAGTCCAGTACAAGTTGTGCCCAAGAAGTCTGGAATCACAACAGTAAGAAATGAGCATGGAGAGCTTCTGACAACTAGAGTACAAAATTCATGGAGAGTTTGCATTGACTATAGGCGTCTCAACCAAGCCACTCGCAAGGATCATTACCCCTTGCCATTCATTGATCAGATGCTTGATCGCCTGTCAGGTAAATCCCATTATTGCTTTCTAGATGGTTATACAGGATATTTTTAAATCCATATAGCTCCTGAAGATCAGGAAAAGACTACTTTTACATGTCCTTTTGGCACTTATGCTTATAAGAGGATGCCCTTTGGCTTGTGCAATGCACCAGCTACTTTTCAAAGGTACATGATGAGTCTTTTCTCTGACCTTATTGAGGACTGTATAGAGGTTTTTATGGATGATTTTAGTATTTATGGTGATTCATTTAGCCTTTGCTTGGATAGTTTATCTAGAGTATTAGATAGACGTGTCAGTACAAACCTTGTATTGAATTTTGAAAAACATCACTTTATGGTAAAACAAGGGATTGTACTAGGACATGTTGTGTCTAATACTGGCATTTCTGTAGATCCAGCAAAGGTGGATGTTATTTCTAGTTTACCTTACCCCTCCTCTGTGAGGGAAGTCCGTTTGTTCCTTGGCCATGCAGGTTTTTATCGGAGATTCATTAAGGACTTTAGTAAGGTAGCACTACCCTTATCCAGGCTACTGCAGAAAGATATTGAGTTCGAGTTCAGTGGCAAACAAGCATTTGATCAGCTGAAGACCGCCCTGACTCAAGCTCCAATTGTGAGAGGAACAGACTGGAGCCAGCCATTTGAAATCATGTGCGATGCTTCCAACCATGCAGTAGGAGCAGAGCTGGCTCAGAGTGAAGGTAAGGATCCTTTTGTAATTGCTTATGCATCTAAGACTTTAGACACAGCTCAGTCTAATTACACTACTACTGAGAAAGTGCTTCTTGCTATTGTTTTTGCTCTGGATAAATTCCGAGACTATTTACTTGGTACTAAAGTAGTAGTGTACTCAGACCACGCAGCTCTAAAGTATTTATTAGCTAAAAAGGAGTCCAAACCAAGGCTTATACGTTGGATACTGCTACTACAAGAATTTGATTTAGAAATTAAAGATAGGAGTGGTAACCAAAATCTAGTGGCAGACCACTTGAGTCGCCTTGAGCACATTAAGGATACCTCCACTCCTATAAATGATAATTTCCCATTTGATAACCTGCAAGCAGTATCTGAAGTAGTCCCTTGGTATGCACCTGTAGCTAATTATCTAGTTAGCCGCACCTTTCCTCCAAACTTTACTAAGCATCAAAGAGACAAGCTGAAAAGCAAGTCCAAATATTATATATGGGATGACCCATATTTATGGAGATGTGGCGCTGACCAGGTAATTAGACGGTGTATGCCTCAATCAGAATTACAGTCCATTTTAGAGGCCTGCCACTCATCTGAGAGTGGAGGACATTTTGGCCCTCAAAGAACAGCTAGAAAAATTTTAGACTGTGGATTCTGGTGGCCTACTCTTTTTAAAGATGCTGCTGAATTTTGTAAATCTTGTTCCCCACGCCAAAGGTTTGGTAATATATCCAAGAGGGATGAGATGCCTCAACAAACTATGCTTTTCTGTGAAATTTTTTATGTTTGGGGCATTGACTTCGTGGGTCCTTTTTCAAATTCTAATGGTTATTTTTATATATTGTTAGCTGTAGATTACGTTTCTAAATGGGTGGAAGCAATTCCTACCCACACTGATGATGCTAACACCATTGTTTCCTTTGTTAGAAACTACATTATTTGTCGCTTTGGATCACCACAAGCAATCGTGAGCGATCAAGGCACCCATTTCTGTAACAGGAGACTAACAGGATTACTGAAGAAGCATGGGATAGTTCATAAAGTGGCAACAGCCTACCATCCCCAGACTAATGGGCAAGTTGAGGTGTCTAACAGAGAGATAAAGAGTATATTGCAGAAGATAGTCAAACCTAATAGAAGAGACTGGAGTACAAGATGTACTTTGGGCATACAGAACTGCATACAAGACACCCATTGGGATGAGTCCCTTCAGCTTAGTTTATGGAAAAGCCTGTCACCTCCCAGTTGAGGTAGAGCACAAAGCCTTTTGAGCAGTAAAGGAGTGCAATATGGAATTTGAGAAGGCCGAAACTGAGAGGAAGTTGCAACTGCAAGAATTAGAGAGCTTACGCCTAGAAGCTTATGAGAACTCAAGGCTATACAAGGAAAAGATGAAGGTTGTGCATGATAAGCACATCAAGAGGAGAGAGTTCCAACCTGGGGACTTTGTCCTCCTTTACAACTCTAGACTGAGGCTCATTCCAGGCAAGCTAAGATCAAAATGGGAAGGTCCATATAGAGTCGAGAAGGCCGAGCCATTCGGAGTTTTCCACCTGAGTCATTCTTCAAGCTCTGAATTCATAAAAGTTGATGGACATCGCTTAAAGGTATATCATGGTGGGAAGGCAACGAAAACCAAGAAGCTAGAGATCGTCCTCTTGGAGGATCCACCCATAGCAGAAGACTGAGTTAGTGGAGCATCCAACTTAAGGACGTTAAAGCAAAGTGCTAGGTGGGAGACAACCCACCATGGTATGATCGTTCTTTTTTTTCTTTTTAGTTTTATTTTTCAATAACTCTTCTCGTTATTAGCACATTTAGTTTGCATCATCATTTGCACAATTGCATAAAAAAAAAAAGAGGGGGAGCACGCCACGCGACAGCATCGCCGACGCATCCACATCGCAGGTGAGTCAGAAAGAAAAATAAATCGAACAGAAAGTCACGCGATAGCATGGCTGGAGGCGTGCCTTTGGCACAAATTGATCCACGCGACCGCGTTGCTGACGCGTCTGCGTCATATGGGAATAATGCCTCCCACGCGTCCGCGTCACCCACGCGGACGCGTGACCTGAAAATCGACGTAAGAAAGGGTGCATGGCCGAAAGTTGTGCTGGAGTGGTGCTGGGCCGGCGGCGCTAGACGCAATAGCCCTACCACACGAACGCGTACCCCACGCGTCCGCGTCGTATCCCAATATTGGCCACCCACACGATCACGTCGACCACGCGAATGCGTCACCCTAGAATTTGGCAACAATGAGTTTCGAACAGAGAGTTGTGCGAGCGCGAGGCTACCCTCGCGCCAGTAGCACAAAACGAGTCACGCGTCCGCGTGACCGACGCGACCGCGTGACCGACGCGACCGCGTGACCGACGCGACCGCGTCGATTCATATGAGCGCAATTCGCGCAAACGCGTACCCCACGCGTCCGCGTCACTAGCGCCGCACAACTTATCCTAATCTGCCAAAATATCTTATCTTTCTCTTCCCCAAACCCTACTTTTTCTTTTCCCTCCTTATTTCTTTCTTCCCTTTTCTTCCTTCTTCCATCTCTCTCACTTTCTACTTTCTCTCTCTCTCACCACCATTACCAATGTTTTTCTTTTCTTCTTCCCTCCTTACTTTTCTATTCTTCTTCTTGTTTTTATGTTTTCTTCTTCCTTTCTTTTTCTTTTTACTTGCATTATCCATGTTTTCTTTTTCTTTCTTTTTCTTTTAATTGGTGTTGGAAATTTATTAGGGTCATTATTATTCCTTATGATTTGCTTGTAGATTGTTAAGGACTTGTTTGGCAATTATATATTAATTTTTAAGGGTTGCTTGTATGTTCCATTTAATACATTCAATAACTTATTTATCATGCATGCTATGTGTTTGTGAAAACGCCCATATGACATTGTGCACCATTTTGAGATTTCTTTTAATCTACTACTCTATTTGCTTGCTTTTCACAAAAACCCTTCTTTTATTTTATTATTTGAATATATTTGTTATTACAAACAGGTTATTAGTTTGAAAGGCTTGGTAACCTACCTTGAATGCTTGATCTATGCTACTCATGCCTTTGCCTGCATGTCAATAAACACCTTGCATTTAATTGTCATCATATGCACTTGCTATTTTTCGTTGATGATTTTTCACATGTAGTCATGACCATGTGTTTACATCATTCATCTTTTAATGTGCATTACTTACCACATTTCCCGTTCTCTTCCTTGCTCCAACCCTTGACATTTTAACATGCTTTCTCTTTTCTTTCTTTTAGGATGGCCACCAAAAAAGGCAAGGAGAAAGCTACTCCCAAACCACCAACAAGAAGAGGAACAAAAAGAGCATTAGTGGTAGAGCCATTTTCGACTGCAGTTAAGCCCTCAACAAAAAGAATTAAGAGGATTATAAAGGTTGATGAAAAAGAGAAAGCTTTCCCAGCAAAGGACACTACACGATTTACCAATCACTACTGTGAGCAGATGTTCCCCATCCTGGCAGAAAGGAGTTACAACAACGAATACCTTCTTATCCTCCCGACCCTTATTGCTGAATTTGTTGAGCCGCAAATTGAACGAAGACAATGGGGTTTCCTTCAAAGATAGCCACGGCAGGTTAATCTTTCCTGGGTAGTCGAGTTCTACTCTAATTTCCACTTGCCAACCCTGCAGTCTGTCTATGTCCGTCAAAAGCAAGTCCCCAATACAGAAGAGGTTATTCAGCGAGCTTTAGATCTTCCCCCTACTCCAGAAGGACTGGACGCATTTCAAGAAGCCTCACTCAAGCGTCAGATGTACCAATTTGACTGGGACGCTGTTCTCAGAGTTATCGCACTACCTGACAGCAGATGGATCTACGGATACCATCGTTCCTGTCCTAAGGGAATATCAGCTTCCGCACTTACCTTGGAGGCTCGCGTATAGGCACAGATTATGTCCCATTACGTCTTTCCGAGCACCCACGAGTCCTCCTTCACAGCAGACATGGCCGTTCTACTATTGTGCATCCTTATAGACCAGCCTCTGAACCTACCAAGACATATTCGGAATGCTATGGGATACGTATAAATTGCGGGTAACTTACCTTTTCCCGCCCTGGTCTCAGATCTTGTCTCAGCAGCCGGCATCTCCTACAGAGCTGGGGACAGCAAAGCCATACTTCCACGGGATGATTAGTACATCCCTAACGGGAAATATATCAGACCTCCAGCAGCCACTACAAGCCAGCCTACTGAACCGGCTGAAGACATTCCTCCTTCAATACCACCAGCACCTACAACAAACCAACTGCTCTATCAGATACTTGAAAGGTTTGATCAGCGGGAACGCAAAGCAAAGCTAAGAGAGCACCGAAACAAGCGCCGATTCACATACCTCAAAGAGCTACTTAAAGGAAAATACAGAGACTCAGACACCCCGGACTCCACTTCGTTTACCAGCACAGGGAGCCATGACGGTCCCAACTGTGGAGATACTGCTACCAGCCCACCTTTGTTCCTGACAGATGGCACTGAGGACGGTGTAAAGCCTTAAGTGTGGGGAGGTCGGTCAGTACCTGACTTCCGGAGGTAATTTCTCTTTCCAAACACCAATAAAATATGATATTTAGTTAGTTTTTCTTGTGTAGAATAGGATAAATTGCATAGTAATATGTTAGTTGCATGCATGTTCTACTTGATTGAAAAGATAATAAGTTTCTTCTAAGACCCTATTTTTAGAACAAAATTTCACTAATTTTAATCAAAACTTTTATGTTAAATTTGCTTGAAGTTATATTTGGAACATGGTTTTTGAGCTAAAGAACACACAACCTGTGAGACTTTGAGCCTAAACACATGGTTACATTATTTAACCATAAATATTTTATTCTTGTGTGTTTACTTCTCTATGATTGTAATCTATATTTTGTTTCATCTTATATGTCCAATGTTTAATATATTTATATGCTTGCATATGATTGAGGCCATTATTTGTTTAGCTCACTTATCCAAATTAAGCCTACCCCTTAAGTTACCTTTGTTAGCCACTTTGAGCCTTTAAATCCCATTTGTTCTTTATTTTACCACATCACTAGCCTTAATTGGAAAAATAATTATATATCCCAATTAAATCTTTGGTTAGCTTGAGATAGAATTGTGTGTTAATTGAGTATGGGAAGATTGTGGGAACAAAAGATAATAAGGGAATGTGTCATGATAATATAATGGGAATTTGGGTACCTACTCATGTGAAACTATAAAATAAAATTGAAATTCTATGTGCATTGATAAGCTGTGTTTAATTTAATGTTAAAAGAAATTCAAAAAATATTCAATAATTAATAAGGGGACAAAATTACCCCAATGCTAAGTTAAGATTCAAGGATCAATACATATATGATAAAATTTAAAAAAAATGAGTTTGATACATGAGTATGGAACGTGAAAGGAAAAATTTTGGGTAGCTAGGTGTGAAATTTAAGTTATAAAGAGAATATATGTGTGTTAGGTGAAAGCTTGGGTTAATTAAAGATTCAATTTATAAGCTTACTTAGCCATATATGTACCCTTACCCTTACCTTGGCCCCGTTACAAACTTGAAAAGACCTCATGATGTTTGCATTGGTACATTAAATGTTGTTGATTGGTTAGGAGAAGAACAAAAATTAGAAAGCATGATTAGAGAAGGATAGAGTGATTACCCTATACAGTAGAGAGACTAGAGCGTACATACATCATCAGTGAGGGTTCAATGCTTAAATTCTATGTTCTCTACTTTCATGAGCTACCTTCTTGCATTTTTATCTGTTGTTACTGTATAAAAATTGAATTAGTGGAATTTGATTTGTGATTGTTTTGAAGAGCTTATTTACTTTTAACTAAATGGACAAGAATCATATAGGTTGCATTGCATTGCACGAGTTTTACATGTTCCTAATCATTTATTTTATCTCCTTCAACTAAGCATGAGGACATGCTAATGTTTAAGTGTGGGGAGGTTGATAAACCATTGTTTTACGGTTTACATTGTGTTTAATTGTGTGATTTTATCAAATCTTTACCCACTTATTCATTAAATTAGCATGCATTTATAATTCCTTCCCAAAATTATTCCATGGTTGAAAACCTGCTTCCTAGAGACTTTTAATTATGTATTTTAATTCTCCTTTATTCCATTCGATGTCGTGATCTGTGTGTCAAGTGTTTCAGGTTTTATAGGGCATGAATGACTTGGAGATTGGAAAGGAAGCTTGCAAAAATGGAAGGAACACAAGAAATTGAGGAGATGACCAGCGAGAAGTGACGCGGACGCATGGCTCACGCGACCGCGTGAAATGGAGGAAATTGAAGTGACGCGAACGCGTGAATTGGAGGCTGCAAGAGTGACGCAAATGCGTAGACGACACGCACGCGTGACAAGGCAAAACGCTGGATGACGCGAATGCGTGGATGACGCGATCGCGTGACGTGCGCGATCTGCAGAATCTGCAGAATTTACTGGGGGCGATTTTGGGCCCTGTTTTAACCCAGTTTTCGGCCCAGAAAAGCAAATTAGAGCCAGGGAACATGCAGAGACCAAGAATAACATTCATTTCGCATAATTTTAGTTTTAGATCTGGTTTTACTCCTCCTCTAGGTTTTCTCTCTATACATTCATAGTTCTTAGGATTTTGATTTTATTGCTTTTTGGACTGGGATATTGAGAAGAGTTATTACCTCCGTCAAGACTTCGTTATTCTATTTTGTTTCCTTACTTGTCACTTACTCTTTCATATCCCTAATTTCTTCAGAGTTACTATTGGATTATTTTTAGAATTTATTAATATAAGAACTATTTTTATTTTAATTGATCCTTTTGATTATTATTTATCATGTCTTTCTTTATTCCCCTTTCTTATTTCGTGAATTTTACATTCATAATGAGCGAGTAGTTCCATAACTTGATTGGGAGTTGATTGAAAGGAGGATCTTGAGTTGGAATGCTCAAGAGTAAAATTATAGTTGGGTTTAGCGTTGGGTCGTCCTCTAATCACTGACACTAGTCCTTTCCAAGGGAGAGGATTAGAACTTGTGAATAGAAACTGACTTCCAACTTGCTTAACTTTCCTTTATCTGGTAAAGGATAACTGAGCAGGCAACCTTCAATTATCACTTTGATCTTGGGAGAACTCCATCAAGGATAGCGCTTCCAACTAATCTACTCCCGGTCAAGGTTTTTATTTAAATTACATAAATTCTCTGATTTAATTTCCTGTTTATCAACTCAAACCATTTTAGAAAACATCTGATTAATAAAATAGCACACCTTTCTGCAACTCGTTGGGAGACGACCTGGGATTCATACTCCCAGTATTTTAATTCTAATTTTGTGACAACCCCTTCTAAATTGATAAGTGTATTTTAGGTTGGTTAAGAACTATACTTTCAACGTATCTCTTATAATAATTTCTTAACTCACCGATTTACGCCACATCAGTAAGCTGTAAGAATCTCACTCGAGATGGCAGACAATTCAAGGAAACAAGCTTATGGACTTGTAGAGGATGTCTTGGTGAAGGTTGAAGGCCTGTACATCCCTGCTGATTTCATAATCCTAGACACTAGAAAGGATGAGGATGAATCCATCATCCTAGGAAGACCTTTCCTAGCCACAGCAAAAGCTGTGATTGATGTGGACAGAGGAGTGTTAGTCCTTCAATTGAATGAGGACTACCTTGTTTTATGGCTCAAGGATCTCCATCTGCAACCATGGAGAGGAAGCATGAAAAGCTTCTCTCAATACAGGGTCAAACAGAATGCCCACACTCAAATTCTAAGTTTGGTGTTGGGAGGCTACCATTAAGCTCTGAGTTTCTGTGAAGCTCTCTAAGAGCTCACTGTCAAGCTATTGACATTAAAAAAGTGCTTGTTGGGAGGCAACCCAATGTTATTTAATTATATTTATTTTCCATTATCATTTTATGTTTTATTTAGGTAAATGATCATGTGGAGTCACAAAAACAATTACAAAATTAAAGAGGAATAAAAAACAGCACACCCTGGAGGACAGGCTTACTAGCGTTTAAACGCCAGTAAGGATAGCAGAATGGACGTTTAACGCCCAGTCTGGCAGCATTCTGGGTGTTAAACGCCAGAATGGGCAGCATTCTGGGCGTTTAATGCCAGAAAAGGGTGTCTGGCTGGCATTAAATGCCAGAAAGGGGCATCAGACTGGCGTTTAACGCCAGGAAAGGTAGCAAAACTGGCATTAAACACCAGGATTGGCACACAGAGGGTGTTTAAATGCCAGAATGGTGCAGGGAGCAGAATTCCTTGACACCTCAGGATCTGTGGACCCCACAGGATCCCCACTTACCCCACCTCTTCTTCTCTCCTCTTCACAGCTTTCCATAACACTCTTCCCCAAATACCCTTGACCAATCCCATCAATACCTCTTCCCCAAACACCCTTCACCTATCAAATCCTACCCTCTTCTCCATAATCCCTTCGCCACTCACATCCATCCATCATTAAACCCCACTACCTCACCATTCAAATTCAATCCATTTCCCTCCAAAACCCACCCCTTCATGACCGAATTCCCTCTCTCCCTTGCCCTATAAATACCCCTCCTCACTACCTTCAATTTCACACCACATATAGACTTCTACCCCCATTGGCCAAATTCATTTCTCCCCTCCATCTCCTCCAATTCTTCTTTTTCTTCTTATTTTTTTCTTCTTTTGCTCGAGGACAAGCAAACATTTTAAGTTTGGTGTGGAAAAATCACTGCTTTTTTATTTTTCCATAACCATTAATGGCACCTAAGGCCGGAGAAACCTATAGAAAGAGGAAAGGGAAGGCAATTGCTTCCACCTCCGAGTCATGGGAGATTGAGAGATTCATCTCAAAGGTCCATCAAGACCACTTCTATGAAGTTGTGGCAAAAAAAAAGGTGATCTCTGAGGTCCCCTTCAGGCTCAAAAAGAGTGAATATCCGGAGATCCAACGTGGGATTCGAAGAAGAGGTTGGGAATCTCTTACCAACCCCATCCAACAAGTCAGGATCTTAATGGTTCAAGAGTTCTATGCTAATGCATGGATCACTAAGAACCATGATCAAAGTGTGAACCCAAACCCAAAGAATTGGCTCAAAATGGTTTGGGGAAAATACTTGGATTTCAGTCCGAAAAATGTGAGGTTAGCATTTAACTTGCCAATGATGCAAGGAGATCCTCACCCTTTCACTAGAAGGGTCAACTTTGATCAAATGTTGGACCAAGTCCTCATGGACATCTGTATGGAAGGAGCTCAATAGAAGAGAGACTCAAGAGGCAAGCCGGTTCAATTGAGAAGGCCGGACCTCAAACCCGTGGCTAGGGGATGGTTAGAGTTCATCCAACGCTCTATCATTCCTACTAGCAACTGGTCTGAAGTTACTATGGACCGGGTGATAAACCCCGATTTCGTGACCCACTTAAAGGCAAAATGCTGGGGGCAATTTCTGAGCTGTCCAAGCCCAAATCCAACTTGTTTCTGAGTGTATTTCATGCAGAATTGAAGTCCAAGCAAGGGGGTGCAATTAGTTAGTCAACATGAGCCTTTAGTTAGTTTTCTAGAGAGAGAAGTTCCCTCTTCTCTCTAGAGTTAGGTTAGGATTAGGTTAATTTGTCATAGATCCATGTTTAATTCCTTGCTTTCATTTTGTTTCTTCTACAATTTCTCATGTCTACATCTTAATTTTCTTAGTTGTAATGTTAATTTTTCCTTTTGCTCTCTTTGTGATGATGAACTCATGTTGGATTTGGTTTACATTTAATCCAATTAGATGTTGATGTTTCCTTTATTGATGATTGATTTGTGAATTTACTTTTCTTGCAATTGGTAGTTGTTAGATTTTATCATTCTTGCATATTCACCATGCTTTCCTTTAGTACCCACCAAGTGTTTGACAAAATGCTTGGTTGGATCTTAGAGTAGACTTTGAGCATTTTTGGCATGGAAAGAGTAATTAGGCAATCTTGAGTCATGAAAACCCAACCTATGTT